>NW_010189452.1:1802-10192 GCF_000695765.1 Mesitornis unicolor | reverse complement strand
GGAAAGAGAAAAAATAAAGACAAGATTTCAAAGAAATTAAGTTCCTTCTCCTTTCCTGAACAGAACTGACACCTTTCAGTATATATCATCCAGAAGCATCACATAAGGCAGGAATGTTACTTACTGGCAAAATTACTTTAAAAGTATTGCTCACTTTGCAAGTGCTACCCGCACTTAGAGGAAGAGCAGTGACAGAGCACTAAGAAAATTAATCCCTAGATGGCACCATTACTCTGTCATTCATAGTCTGTAAATCCTTCCTTATTCTGTGAAGGAATAATGTTGGTGGTTTTCCAGTACAATTTCTTAATGGATCTGTGATAGGGATCATGGGAATGACATCACTGTTCCTGTTCCTTTAACTATTCAGTTCATGAACCTGTATACCCCTCTCATCTTTCACCCAGGTTGCCTGCATGTTCTTCATTGTCATATTTGTCACAAAATCAGTGCATGTGTGACCGTGATTTGCATTATATAGAAGTACTTTTGTATCACTGGCTGCAAAAGAAAATTGAACTATAGTCTTAAAAATCTATTAATTGGAAACAAAAATAATTCTATAACCTAAGTTAAAGATGCTCCGAAGAACAAAACCTCCTACAGCCCTCCTACAGAAATCAAAACAGATTCTTTTAAGCATCTTTTTTTTATTTCACTTTGTGTGTTTCTCTCAAGTACTACACTGCATTTCAGCACCACCTGCTGACACATGCAGAAATAGCAACAGAACAAGTTAATATCAAATTTATGGCTTCCCTTTCTGCTTGCCATATGTTTTTCTTTTATAGCAATACAGGAGAAAACCCTGTTTTTTTCCTGGCCAACATTTAGAAAGTTTAATTTACAAGAAAAAACATATTATAATCACCAGATAATCATCCAATCATTAACCTGAATTTGTCATTGCCCACCTCATTTTATATTTGAAAACAAAGTAGAAGATTAAAAAAAAACATAATTCAAAGTTTTTAGAATTTTACTGTAGGCATCATATACATTAGTATAACTTACCTTAATGCACCAGTGTATAAACATTATATGGGTGGGTGGTGTGGTTTTTTGTTATTGTTGTTGGTTTTCTGTTTTGTGTTTTGTCAGTTTGTTTTAAACAGTGTAGAATTTTCCAGCCTTTTCTGCAGCTATTAATTCTTGTCATCCATTGGTTTTGTTACTCAGAGTAGTTTAAGACTAAAAGGGACTTTTGGAAAACTCAGTCTGCCTGGCATATAAGACCCCACAATTTTTAAACCACAAAAAAACCCAGAAAATTTAAATTACATCTACACAGAATATATAATGCTTGCATGATATTCTTACATCTTAAGGTTCATCGAGATGTTTTATAATATTACAAAAAAAAAAGGAAAAAACATTTATAAGATTACTAATTGCCAGTAGTAACAGTTCATATATGAATAGCTGCAACAAGTTTTCATCATCCAACTAACTTTTTCTTTATTAAAAGAAATCATTGAGACTTGTATTTAAGTAGGATAAAAGGATTCTACACTGCAGAGCTTGAAAACAGAGTTTCTCAGGTGCTGTTGCTCGCAAAATAGAGTTATACACTTGTTTCGTTAAAATTCTACAAGAATACACATATGTTTTCAACTAATTAATATTTCAAATATAATTCATGTATTTCTAAAAGGTGCAAAGTCTTCCCCCCGTCCCTTTGTAAGGTAATTTTCAAGTTGCATCATACGCTTTAGAGGAGAACAGACAATTTCTTAAGGTTATGGAAAGCTATGACACAGGTAAGATCACTCTTTGCATAAATATTTACAACACTTTGAGGAAGAATTCCCAAAAGGAAAAGCAATTGCAAAGCCAGCTACAACAATAATTGGGAGGAGTGCTTCACATACTGTACTTACGGTGTGTCTGTGCTCCACCAAGCAAACTGAAACAGCTGAAGTTCAAAACAGACATTAAATGTAAGTGGTTACAGAGTTCATCTGTAGGCATTTGAAATTCTTAACTCTGATGGAGGTGAGACACTGGCACAGGTTGCCCAGGGAAGTCGTGGATGCCTCCTCCCTGGAAGTGTTCAAGGCCAGGTTGGACAGGGCTTTGGGCAACCTGGTCTAGTGGGAGGTGCTGCTGCCCGTGGCAGGGGGGTTGGACTGGATAATTTTTAAGGTCTCTTCCAACTCAAACCATTTTACGATTCTGTGATTACTACACCTTAATGAACGTGAATGTCTAGACATTGCTCTTGTAATTTAAGAATTAATTCCAAGGAATGGAGGATTAGGAAGCAACTATAAGTATTAATCCCCTGTCAATTAATACAGATTTGATGATCTTTTTATTCAGAAAGTCTCTGAAATATATTACATGATCAGATATATAAAACAGCTTTCTTAGAGTAATGATAAACACATTCTTTTTTCTACAAATTGATCAGAGATAAGTTATATTTTTCTGGGCAATTTTCAGATTAATTTCTTATTTTCTGAGCATGAGACAATAACTTTGCCAGATCAACTACTTCAATACTTTTGAAGACCTGAAATTAATTGGTTTCTATTAGTAGGCTTTATTTACTATTCATCAACTTGTCACATGCCATACTGAGTTCACAAGATGCCATTTTAATTTAGATTACTTTTGTGCATGGAAAATTGACTTGGTGTACACATTGACTTACACTAGTATTAATCTTGCCATGCTGTAACCATATAAAAGCAGAAACATTATCACAGCAAATAATACATAGCCATATATTTTTGGTAGGTTTTGAAGCCCTTCTAGCAATCATTGGCTTTGTTTTGAGGCAAAAAAAAAACAAACAACCAAAACAAACAAAAAAAAACAGCGAAGAGAAAAATCTGAAAGGGGTAATCAGTAAGAAAAGCATTTTTAAAATGCAGAACTACAGAGGCAATACCGGAAAAGTATGTGTCTTCTGGCTTCTGAGATTAAGCTTCAGCTAATTATATTAAACATTAAGTCTCAGTATATTCTCTGGTAAACACAGAGAGAATATTGATCAAATTCAAACATAAGATCTATCACACATGGTACAGTCAGTTGGATGATTCAGTGACATGCTGGTCCTATTGCCTGAGTGAGGCAATATTTTCTGTTCAACAGTTGCATTTCATAAAGCTTTCCTGGTTCTAGACTAAGTCATATAGACCCAATGGCTTGGAAAGACTTGGTACAATGGTTATCAGTGGGTTTGCATTTTGTCATAACACTCAACACTAGACAGTAACATTGGGTGGGGAACTGCATTTTGCAACACCTGAATATTTTCAACCAGTCTATAGAGACTGTATTGCAGAATGACCAATGGATTCAGCATGGATTTTTACTTAAGCAACACTGCATGATCTGATATTATTAATGCCGTATTTCCCAAGCTCTTCTGCTCTGAATTCTCTTTCCACATCACCTCTGAAATCGTATCTTTATTTGTAGTTAGTGTAGGCACAAGGCTGTGCTGACACAGCTATTTGCTTTTGGTTCTGGGAGACAGTTGATATCTTAACAAATACTTCTCATGCTGCTTCTACTGCTTAACCACATGCACCCATAGTTTGCAAAATACTAATCTACTGTTAACTTGTTTCATATGAATTCTGATCACAGGTTGTTCTACACCATGCTATTATATAAATCAGAAGGTAACTTTTGTTTGTTTACTGCTGGAGCTCAAACTGAGGGGTTATTGTAAATAAAATATTTTTCCTTTAGAAGTTCCCACCAGGCAGAAAATCCAAGAAAAAAGAGAGAATGCTTCCCTGTAGTAAGTTAAAAGAACATAACTCCAAATTTATTAGGAAAGGAGAAAGAGTTGTTTTCCTTTAACATATTATCCCTAAGAAATAAAAGATCATGCAGGTTTAAATAAATTCTACCAGACCCCCTCCTAGGGCAACTGAGACATAAATATAAATTATGGTTAATAATTTGATGCCACACAGTATTAGTAAAGCTTTTAAGCCTAGATACTAATATGCTAGTTTTGGACCAAAGACCTGGGAGCTCTGCAGGCTACAGGGCACTGTCTAGGCTTCCCAGGGCTGTCGTGGACACATGCTGTCCTTTGTGAACACTATTGTGGCATTAAAAGCTCTCCACCAAGTACAGCATTCTAATTGACTGTATTAAAAGAAACAACTGACAATGTAAGACAGGATCTAGAGACTGATGTTGGAAAATAATGAAGTCATCTAAAGTTTCCTGCATTTAAATAAGTGCTGAAGTTTTCTTCTAGTTTTCACAGTATTTTGCAAGATGATTTATAATTCTCAATGTATATGCTGTCATCAAGTCTGTAGACTCTTCATTTCAGGGACTAGCATGTAACTCTCAAGATCCTTTAAAATCCCCATAATACATCTCCATTTTGTCAGCATGTCTGCTCCTTTCTGTATAATAAAAAATTTCTTTTGGCCACCATGGCAGCACATTTTATGGCAATGGTAATATGGTAATCCAAACAGTAATACACAATATAGCAATCAAAGTAAGTGCAAATAATTAGAACCACCTTCTTCATGTGGAAAATAACGTACTTGGTACCACTGAGCATTTGGAGTTCATTCTGATTCAAATATGCTCTCCTCAGAGACTAATCTCTTAATCAGGGAAATCACCACTGCTGTGAAATATAGCTAGTGGAAAAGAAGCTAACAAATCTTTTATGTATTTTTGCTGATATTCTACCTGTGTGATTTAAAATAGCATGCAAAATACATGATCACTAAATAAAAGGCTTAAATGTAGTGTCTAACTCACTACCTGTATTACATGCTTATTAAAATCCCTCTGCATCATTTCTCTTTTCCCTCCATGTATAGATAACTACAGAAGCAAACCCAAAGTTTCAATGTATCCCTATGAGACAACTAATTTAGTGTAGAATAACTCTATGCTGTTTTGATGTAACAATGTTGTGCTTGCTGAACTCAGCAACAATGTGCACTTCATTTTATTTTCTCCCACTGAAATCACATTACTTTCATGAACTGTGTGTTGTAAAGAGCTTTATGCTGGCAACAGAAGACTGACAAATGCAGCTTCCTCCACGGGGTATTCTCATTGTCCTGAGCCAAATTAAAATGAGAATTGATTGAAATCAACAAGGCTTAATTGTCAATTGAAGTAAATAAAATTTTGCTTCTGTTCCCTAATTACAACAAAACTGTTTAATTTCTTTTAGAAAATATTTTTAGAAGTACCTATGTATGTCCTAATCTTTGCCAGAAAGGATTTGCAAAGAAAGACCTTTAGAGAGGTGAAGACAGGCAGGAAAGAAGAAAAAAAAAAAGGAGAAAAAAAAAAGGAAAAAGTATTACAGAAAGAATACGACTACATGCAGCTAGACTTGGGCATTTCATTATGCAATTGTTATTAATGTTAAAACCACTGTTTAAAGTTGATCCATGTTTTTCAAGTAAGTGGCGAACATCGGGATAACATTCTATGCTGATGCTCATTAGATATTTAAAATTTACTTCTCACTACTAGCAATGTTTTATCCTTTTGTACTATCCAAGTAAACCTGGACAGCACATTAACTTTCACTTGTGAATATTGTTAAGATAACCATCAAACTTTAAAACCCTTCTCTGTTATATGAAGCCCCTAAGGACTTATAATTATTCTAAATGTAGCATTTGGAATCTATAGTTCTAGGTAAGTGTCAAGAAATTGGATAAAAATTAAGGAAACTATTCAGCTTTCCAATACATGTTTGCCTGGGGGAACAGACTGGATGCGAAATTTAAGATATTTTTTTTTTCCATTTAATAATGGTGATTCACAGTAAATAATATATATTTGAGTATTTTGCCCTCTCACTCCCTTTCTGGAATCCACGAAGTACAATGAGTCTATATATTAAAATTCTGTAGACTAATACTTTCCCAAGTTAATTTTTAAAAAGTTCTTGTTTAACTTTCTAGGAGGAAACATTTTTCTGATCGTATTTAAGCAGTCAAACCTAAGCACATAGAGCGAAATAAGGAAACAGTTTCACTAATGTTGAGGGTCATTAAAACTGAAGACAACCACAGCATAATTCAGTAAAGAAAGTCAAGACTTTAATTTCAATCTAAGATTTAATTTTACATAAATCCTTTTACAATAGTACTACACAAAGTTTTTCCAAAAGCAAACCATGAACTCTGCTTTTCACATTGTAGATTCTTTTTCCTCAAGGAGTTGTACATGAGCCACTGAAGTTTTATGTCAATTTCAAGAATTCTCTACACCATCCAGCTATAATGCCAACCATTCAATAAGGAACCTCAGAACAAAGTGAGAGCGTAATTGATGAACAGCCATAAATTAAAAAAAAAAATTCATAAAGTTTTGGATTTTCTAAACATTTGAAAGATGAAGGAGTTACAAAGAGCAGGTGCTAATGAATGTAATGGAATAAGCCAATCTACAAGGTATAGTCTGGTACAGCTATCACTCAAGTACTATTAGAAGTGTGAATTTCATGCTGTCTATGAACAATAGCATTCGATTATTTTATATATAGGTGGTGAGTGTCCAAAGTTTAATGACAAGTTCTTGTAGTTCTATGAAGTATTTTTTCAGAATGTTTTGGTGTTTTGTTTGTTGCTTTTTTTTTTGGTTGTTTTTTTAATATTTTAATAAGTATGAATTGTAGTACATGATTGTTCTTGGAGATGTTAAAGCTCTCCATACTTTTTGAGAATTCAAGTATGTTTACTAAAGTTGCATTACTTATCACTTCAGGACATCTTATTTCTGAACAAAAACATATACAAATACCACAACAAAAGCATAGTTGAAAAACCCTCATTAAGCATCAGGTATTGGATTTCAATAAAATATGTAAAAACTGCATACACAAATCTGACCTATTTGCCTAATTATTTTCTGAAATTTTCTTCCATGTCAGTTCTGAACAAAATTCAAATAAACTAGCCTTTGCATGATCAAATAGCAGCTATTTACACTTTCATGATCATATTTAGAGCAGATGCTGAGACAGAAGTAAACTGTACCATCTCCTAATTTAGGATAAACGTATTTCAAACAACACTGTTTATTTCTATATGTGACAGTAATCTCCAGGACAGTAACTTTTTTGAGTTTATTTTTTTGCAACCCAATTAGAACCATCAGCAGCTTCTTATTGTTCAGTAAGTCAACAAGCTACTAACTTGGTTTTTTCGCTATATTTTAGTGTCTCAAAATTCTGATATGAGAGAATTTACCCACTACAGCTTACTACATTTCAGTGATTAAGCTTCTGTGTAAAATACTCCATGCTGCTTGCATCTTTACAAATCAGTGCATTTTATACACTAACATTTTATAAATGGTTATTAACTTTTTCTCTAGTTTCATGCAAAAAATTTTAAATATCATGCAGTATATAGAATTATGTTTCCCTCCTTCTTGCTCTGAAATTAATAGAATATCTTACTATACTTACAAATGGATTAGGAAATATAGAAAATCTTTTTTCAGCAGTCATCTCTGCTCAAATAATTGACATGATGACACAAGCTCAAATAGAAAGGTTCATCTGTTCAGCACAATGTATCTATTTAGGTTATTTATTACGTCTATTTATGCCTACTTTGTTTAGGTTTATTTTGTCCACCTATTTGGGAGTACACAAAAAAATCAAAATTTAAATTGGGGAATTCTGCTTTTCTTTTAGCATGTATGTACTGATTTAGCATGTATAAATCAATAAAACACAACTAAACTTGAAACTAAGCTAGCAGCTTTTTCAATTTTTCTATCATTCCCAGGTGCTAATTAAAAAAATATTGGAAAAGTACTAGATTAAAAGTTTTCCAATTTGCAGTTCCAGAATCTCAAATATTTTTTTTGTTTACTGCACTTATGCAGAAGCAATTTTGTATTTGCAATTTCATATTGTCTATAGTTAAAACCTCCTTGAAACTTAGGCTTAGTCAGTAACTGTAGATAACTCATTTTAGAGTAAGTTGCACTTAACAGTAACGGTACGTATATAACTTGGCCCCTTGTGGCTGGTTAAAAACTTAGAGAAATCAGTGTCTTTTATATATCAGGAACCGATTTCACTTATGTCATGTTCAGATGAGTGCTCAACAGTTGAGTTTGAACACTACAAACACAGACAGAGGATAAATACAATTGCATGTATCTTTCAGTGTGGATAACCATTTAGGTGGACAAAATATTCTTTTCTAGGATACATTTTTCTCTTTTAAATGTGTATTCTTACTGTTTCATGAGATACAGTTTCAAAGAAGCACTAACAAACATGTAGATTCAAGTACCTGTATGCTGGGCAGTACCAGGTTTAAGGGGAAATTAGGTCACATAATAACTCCTTACACCCCCAGTATTTATTTCATTTTTGAAAAACAACAATAAGATTACAGAATCCGAGT
>NW_010189452.1:0-1771 GCF_000695765.1 Mesitornis unicolor | reverse complement strand
TGATTATGTTGCAGACAGTATACTACAGCCTTATCATTCAATTGCTTCTGTGTGCTAAACATTGGACCACAAATCATGACTTCAAAATTATCTGAGTCCCATATTTTGCCACATTTGTTGCAGTGTAGTTTGACAACCTATTTTAACCTTTGGATAGTCCAAATGACGGATTCATTGCAACAGACCGTTCCAGCTTCAGATATTTCCAATTTCACTTTCTCTGAAATCTTACATAAAGTAATTCAAGTTCTTGTTTGTGACAAGAACTAGAAAAAGCTACTGAGATCTTGAGAGAGACAGAGTCTCAAATACAACTTCTGCCTCTTGAACATATCCAGCATAAAACCATTGTACTAAACCCTTACAGGACACAATGTGGATTAGCCTTTTTTCAGGGGGGGGTTTGAGGTTAGTACATACTCTGGCTGACCACATGCCGTGATAGCAAGAAGCATTCTGAACTGATCGGAGGAAGAGTGCTTGGACAAACTACTCAGCAGTAGGATTTACAAATACTTTTAGTTACAAGAAGCTTTCAGTCCCATCGCTGTCCCATCAGCATGCCTACAGAACGTGTTCAAACCATGATTTTCTTTCCCAAGGCTTATAGCAACAAAATTGGCAAGACACACAACCTGGTATAAATCCCAGCACTACGCTAACTTTTAAGTACCTACTGAATCACAGTGACCACAGATAGTCACAAAGAAAGTGTCATCAAAATTTTTAAATGCACAACATCTGCAGGTTTCCTTAGCTATGTTTTCAGAAATGACTAAGCTGTTCCTCTCTGTTAACCCAAACAAATGAGATAAAAATCATCCTGTGCCTGACATCGAGCACAGCAAGTTTTCAATACAACCACCTATACTTAAATAAGCTTTTAGTTCGAGGATGTAATCCAAGAAGAGTTAAAGTCTTACTTACAGTTGCAACTTCTTTAACATTAATAGAAAGAAGTGTTTAATGTTGAATATCTTACCAGATATCAAATATCTTAACTATATTAAAGTCCAAAAAAGGTACACAAGGTTTAATGAACCTTGTAATATAAAGTAAAAGACACTCTGATATGTGGCAGCACTTTTTTTTCTTAAAGTTAATTTCTATTACGTTCTGTCACATTTTATCAAGCAATATGTCAGAGGACTTATCTATGTGAACTTCTTTTTTAATTTAAAAGTTTAATAGAAAACCTGAAAATAAAATGTATTGAGAGATAGTCTTATTCAATGTAAGAAAAAATGCCATGCTTGACGTGGTGGGTTTTTGTTGTTTGTTGTTCGTTTGTATTTTTGTGGTTTTTTGTTTTTAAGTAGATTCTCTTTAATCACGACACAGTGATTCTGGTTAGGATTTTAGTATAGGATAAAGTCAACGTGGCTATAGAACATAATGGCAAAAGAGGTAAAATTTTACACAAAAACCTCATTATATTCAGCATAAATAAAAATCACAACTTAACTAATGCAAAAGTTAACTTCACAGTCCTTCACTAAATGATATCCTATGAGCAGATTCTTGCCTCCTAAATTAAAAGCTTTTTTAAAACAAATAACTTAATTGTGTAATTTTATATTATACATTATTTTAATTCTGTTGAAATAACTCTAGCCACTATGACCAAAAAAGGAATTTTGAAGGATTATCAAAATAAGTCTTAGGAAAAAAACCTGAAAAATATATTCAGCCAATCTTGAAAACAGATTTTAGAGAGGAAAAAAATATTTTTTATTTATGTGTACTACTGCTGTGCATAACTGAAAGAAGC
>NW_010189451.1:0-805 GCF_000695765.1 Mesitornis unicolor | reverse complement strand
CTGTAAGCAAAGATCAGGTTCAAGACCATCTCAAGAACCTGAAGATGCAAAATTCCATGGGACCTCATGAGACCCACCCACACGTCCTGACAGAACTGATGGATGAAGTTTCCAAGCCATCATATTTGAAAGGTCATGGCAGTTCAGTGAAGTTCTCACTGACTGGAAAAGGGGAAACATAACCCTCATTTTTAAAAACAGTAAAAAGGAACACCTGGGGAACTACACACCAGTCAGTCTCATCTCTGTACCTGGCAGGATCATGGAGCAGATTCTCCTGAAGGCTCTCCTATGGCACATGGAAAATGAGGAGGTGATACATGGCAACCAACATGGCTTCACCAAGGGCAAATCATGCCTCAACAATTTGATGGCCTTTTACGGTGGGGTTACAGTGTTGGTGGAGAAGGGAGGGGCAACTGACATCATCTACCTGGAGTTGTGCGAAGCATTTGACACTGTTCTGCATGACAACCTGGTCACTAAATTAGAGAAACATGGATTGGATGGACAGACCACTCGCTGGATAAGGAATTGGCTGGATGGTCACACTCAGTTGCGGTCAGTGGCGCAATGTCCAAATGGAGATCAGTGACGAGTAGCATGCCTCAGAGGTTGATATTGGGACCAGTGCTGTTTAATATCTCTGTCGGCGACATGGACAGTGGGATCGAGTGCACCCTTAGCAAGTTTGCGGATACAACCAAACTGGGTGGTGTGGTGAACACAGTGGAGGAAAGCAATGCCATCCAGAGGGACCATGACAGACTTGAGAGGCAGGTCTGTGTGAACTGGATGAAGTTCA
>NW_010189450.1:21549-108035 GCF_000695765.1 Mesitornis unicolor | reverse complement strand
CCTCCTGGCCCTGACGCACGGGAAAAATGGGAGGAGGGAGGCTCGGACACGCCTGCTTCGCTCCGCCTCCTGCTTTTTCCGCGCCCCCGGTCCCAGCGGGTCAGGCAGCCGGGCGGGGCGCCGGGGTCCCCCTCCTCCCACACGGCTGCGTGACCCGCTGGAACCGGGGTTGCGGCGGAGACCCCCCCTTCTCCGACTCAAAAGTCACTCCCTCACCTTCTCTCCAGCCCCAGTTCGTGCTTTGATCACTAAATAACCATCGTTTATCCCAAGGTTTGCGTTGCGATGCTGTTGTGTATTTACCACCCTTCGTTCACAAGCACGGACTTATCATCAGAAATACTCTGCAATCGGGTGTTCCCCGTGTTAAAACTCTCTGCTCTCCGAAAAAGGAAGAGCATGGAGAGCAAGCAGCAGCTGAAGCGACCTGCGAGGAGCAGACAGTCGGGCTCGACAGCCACCATCCTGCTCAGAAGTGTGGGTTTAAAGGAATAGTAAATAGATTTGCAGCCAGGACTGTTAGTAAACAGAAGAAAAATGAGAGAAAATCAGACAACAAATCATCCCTGGAAAAAATGCAGACAGCTGTAGTTTTGACAAGAGTGCTTCAGAAGGAAACTCTCCAGCTTTTCTGTTTACATATATGCAAATTTTTCTGTAATTCAGTGCTGAGGCTTCCCTAATAACACAGGGAGTCTGTGTTTTGTTATTCTGTAGGATCAGTTCCTATCCCATCTGTTTCCCCACCCCTTATCTGTTTAAGCAGCAGGGGGGTCCGGGACGAGCCCCCCAGCTCTGAAGCCCGCGATGCCACACGTGCAGGTATTCGCTCAGATTCCTGGCAGATAACTGCACAGCAAACCCGTGCATGCCTTCAGCTACTTCTGGTGTATTTTAAGAAACACATGAAACTCTTGTGCGGGATGACTCACAGCATAGCAGTCCCATTAATGCATTTAAACATAAAACGCATATGCCATAAAGGGATATCCCAGGGCCTGCATTTTCCTTTTCTCTTTTTTTTTCTTTCTTCCCAGAAATACAATTCCGTTAATGTCTGCAGATTGTTTCTGAGCGATTCACCACAACTCTCAAAGCACGCTATTTTGCTTCGTTCCTCTCATAGGTAAAACATGCATGAGTGTCCATCAGACCTTTGTTTTACTTTACCCTTGCTGGAAGTTTTATGATTGGGATGCCGCTGTTGGGTGAATTTAGCTGGTAGGACGCTGCACATGCGGGCTGCTTCACAGACTGTTGGAAGCCATATCCTTCACCTTCCCAGCCATCCCACCCATTTAAAGCCCCTTAGAGCCCACAGCTGGTCACCTCATGCTGGCCCCATGCCACCAGAACCAGCACAGGTGCTTGGTTCAGGCTAATGAGGGTGGCATCCACTGGTCCTTAAGATGGGCAAAACTCATCATCCTCTACCCCCAGAAAAACATCTGAAAGGAGAACAGAGCACAGAGGTACACATGGTATCGCCCCCCACAGTCCTGCCACAGGCTGCTGGTGTCTGGGCAGCCTCTTCACCCAGATTTCACGCTCAGTGGGGGTGTCCCTGCTACCTGGGGCACAGAAACTGGGCATGCAGTCCCCAAAGGCCAGGAAAAAGCTAACCCCTGGGCAATTCATCCCAGAAGAGCTGGTGGGTGCCCTCTCTCAGCTGGCTGGATAGACCAAACTTCACTTGTCTACATGTGGCTGAGAGAAACCCAAGTTTAAATCTCCCAGGTATTGGGTCTTTGCAAAATGGGGGCAGGTTTTGCTAGCAGGAAACCTGCATTGCTTCTTTAAAATGCCTGGCATGCTTTCAGGTACTCAAAGCATTAATGTCATGAATAAACATATATTAGCAATTATTAACCAAATTAATAATGCTTACTGCCTTATTCTCAGTATTATTGTTTGGGTATGGGTCATAAGAAAAGGTCCACATCCAGACTCCTCCCCACTAAATTCATTCCAACATGCAGAGCAGAGAAGTGATTCCCACCATGGCTTTTCTGTTTTTTTCTAATTTTGGCTGATCCTCCAAATGCAAAAAAAACCCCAAAAAACCAAAACAGATGTCAAGGATGGTCTCTGAAGACCTGCATGTCATGGTGCTTCTCAAAGGGTTGAAACGTTGTCCTCCTTACCCATCTCTACCAGTGCTTGCATGCAAGCCTCGTTTGGTTATGAGCCAGTGCAGAGAACAGGAGGAACTGCAGGGAGGGGTTTCTGAAGAACCAAAACTGTTGCAGCATTTCAGTATTAGGAGATTTTTGCAGAATATGGGGCTACCACACTTGCCATTGTAGCTCACGCCACAGCCTTTTAAGCATCCAGGCATATCTCCTGCATTAATCTCCTCCTGAAAGCAAAAGCCATTTGGGGTCTTCCTTCTATTCCCTGAACAAACCTTCATCATTTCATCTCCCTCCTTCCCAGGAAAATCTTTTCTGGGGGCTACCTGCTTAACATACAAGAGATAAATACTGGCATGGTGATTCTCAGCTGTGCCTGCAGTGAATTTGAGTCTGAGTGGCTTTATAGCCCTTCCTAATGAACCAAGGCAGCATCAGGCATCTCAGATGGATAGCACTATAAATCACTGAGGACAGAGAGCAGTGCAGAATTACATTTATAGACCTAACATTGGGATAAAACATTGACTCTGTGGATGAGTCTTGCTACCCAAGTGCTGGAAAAATGAACCGCTGTGGGCCAGCGAACTACAGGGAACCAAACACACAGCCTTGGATGCTCTGACAGGGGCCTGGTACCAGTGAGGTGGGGTAGGGAGGGCCTTTGGGAGTAGATCCGTAGCCTTTGTCCCTGGCAAAGGACAACAGCGTGCAACAGGCACCTTCCAAATGCCAAGGAAGTCTGAGGAGCAGACTACAGCTGTCCTATCAAAGGACATTACAAAATCATTACAATGAGCAGGTCCTGCCTTGGAAAAGGATGGTGGGAGCAAGCAGGACTGCTCGCTGCCTCCTGTCCTCCTGGGGTCCCGGCTGCCAGGCATAGAGCTGGGATCAGAGCAGAAGCAGTATCCTGTGGGATGTGCATCCCAGCTTTGGCATATCCCAGCAGAGGGAAGGGTTTTGCCCAGCACAGATTTGCCAGAGCTGTGGCAACCCTCCCATACCTGAAAGGTGCCTATAAGAAAGCTGGGGAAGAGCTGTTCACTTGGGCATGTAGTGATAGGACTAGGGGTAATGGTTTTAAACTAGAAAAGGGGAGATTTAGGATGTATGTTAGGAAAAGGTTCTTCAATATGGGGGTGATAGATCACTGGAACAGGTTGCCCAGAGAGGTGGTGGAGGCCCTATCCCTGGAGATATTCAAGGTCAGGCTTGATGGGGCCCTGAGCAACCTGATCTGGTGACATTGTCCCTGCTCACTGCAGGGGAGTTGGACTGGATGAGCTTTAAAGGTCCCTTCCAACCCAATACATTCTATGATTCTATGATTCTATAAGCTGAATGTTGCTCTTTATATATATTTTTTTCTCTTCTTTCAAAACAGACGGCACTATTGCATCTGCTGGATGAAGATTTAAGAATTGAGAATTTCTGGTGGTCAGGTATCAGAATTCCCTTCTACTGGCACATTATTTCTTTAAGGGGATTTTTGTTATGTGGTACCTGTCTCACCCTCAGTCAGTGCCTGCATTCGCCAAATCAGCTGCTTTCCCTTAGATGCTAACAAAATTATCTCTGCCGCTCCAGTTCTCTGACCCTTTATCTTTGTAACTAGAACAGCCAGAGGCAATAAGACTTGTGTAACCATCTCCCCACTTCCCAAGTGCTTGGGACAGGCCTGGTAACTTGGATAATTTGTCTTATGGGATACACAGAGTAAACCTCTAATAGATTAGGCCGCTTATAAATAAACTGGCTGCTTGCTATGGGAAGAAATAGAAAAGTTGTTAGTTTAGCTATCAGATGGGAGAGGTATGACACACAAATACTTCAGCTAATACTAAACTATCAATCAGGCAAATGATGAAAAATAAATATCTTTATTTTACAAGTTATCTCAAGCCATGAAAGGAAATTTGACCTACTGCTAGATTGGAAGCCAGCAATTTAAAACCAGCAGCTCATCCACAATCTACCAGTGTACAGAATCCCCCTGCGCAGACAAGGCTCAAAGAGGAGCTTTGTGACCAGATTATAAAGAACTTAAAAGTAATGTTTTTTATAGCAGGAATCGCATCTGTGATAAACCCACAACCACCCTTAGACACTGTGGAACTCGGTGGCAGATTCACTGTTTAGATATAAAACACATGATGGGCATGTAGTGAGATCAAAAGAAGCGCAACGTAATGGTGTTCAGATGTCTCCCCTGAAGCCCACACCGAAGCTGCTCTGAGGGTTGCTGTTGCTAGGAAATCTAAATAATTCCCTTTTGATAAGCCAGTTGTTATCAAACCCAAGGAGTCTCATGAGCAACACCTCCTGACTTTGTTCCTTTGCAGACTAAAGAGGATGAAGGCTTCTTCTGTTGCTTGAAGGACGTGTGAAGGTTCAGGTTCTAAACCTCAAATCCTGTTTTTACTTCAGAAGTTGATTGCACAAGCAGACAGTGAATGAGTGTCTCTCCATTTCCCTTGCGGTCAGAGAAGATCCTATTCATACTGAGTTTACAAGCAAACACTTCCTTTGGTAAGCTTCCCATGCAATTCAATTCATGTGCATGCTTTCAAGCACTGTATCCGGGTCTGGACTAACATCTGAATACACGAGCGAGGCAGGCTCTCTCCTCCATCCACCTCAGCATTTTCTGCAGCGTTTTGAAATGATGAAAGACTCGGTGTTTTCTGTACCTTCTCACAGTCCTCTTAAGTCGCTGAGACCACTCGTGCATCAGGAGGCTGAGCACGTACGTGGGTATGTGCTGTACGGTGTGCACGCATCCCAGAATTTTACTTGCTTAACAATCAATCCAATGTTTTTACTTCTTGTAGTTACTGGCTGGCAGCCTAGAACCCGCTGGCACCTACACATAGGATTTTCCTCTAAGTGTTGCTGTGACCACGTCATACATTTGAAATAATATGTATTAACAGTAAGTGTTCTATGACCAGAAAATAAATCCTTATTTATTAAAGTCTTGGAATTTGCAGTCAGTAGTAGCCTGTACCTGTAGTGAGGAGCCACCAGCTTAAGGCTTTGGCTGTAGCATGAGAAAGGAAGACCTGTCCTTGGGATATTCTAACATTTTCCAGGGCGCATCTTCTTCACTGTATAACACAGCACTGTCTATTACAGAAATGTTCAGTTAATGGACCACAGGCTACCTCAGGATCCATACATGGAGGTTTCTAGGGAGATTCACATTCACTTGAAACTGCAGTGGAAGTGAATCAAGCTGCAGAGTGAATTCTAAGCTGGTTTTGGCCACAGCACTAGAGCTATTCTTGAGAAAAACGTCATGAGGTACTTGTGACCACAGGTAGGTAAGACCTTTGTCATCAGCCACTCATGAGGAAACATGAGTGTGTCCAAGAGGACATTGTCTAAAACAAGGCAGTGTGTTGGCCTTGGCTGCTGAGTCATCGGTATCACTTCCTGCACCCCCTGCTTTTGCTCCGGGTGTTTCTCAAGGGAGCCCTGCCTGAGCCACTCTTTTTGATTCTTCTAGAATGAATAAGATCACAGCTCCGGAGCAGTAATGATGAATATGTCCTTGATTCAGAGGAATGCATGTGCTCCTTTTAGCACAAGTGTGTTAAATCTTCCATGAGATGCCTGCCCGATTAGCTTTTATCTTTACACGTCACAGCTCCACTGATTTGAAAACTTCAGAAAGAGTTGGAAAATGGAGAATTCTGCTTCACAGGGAGAATCTGCTCAAGTGAGAGAGCTGCGCTAGTGGCTTGTGCCTTGGGGTACCACTGAAAGCTGTTGCTTATAGATCTCTCTTGCCTTTTCTTTATTTCAACGTTTGATTAGATGTTCCTTTAATCACTCAAAATACCATGTGGAAATTCAGTTCTCTGACAGAGACAGATTTTCACCAGGTTTCAGTGACAGACCCTTATCAGCTACATTAAGGCTTGCTGCAGTTGTAAAGCACCCTGTATGGAAAAGGAAAAATAATCCCAACACCTCAGCTCTGAGTTTCTTTCCTTAAATACTGTTGCAAAATTTCTGACGTCAAACAATGAGACACGAATTACCCTGTGAACTGTTAACATATGCTTGTTTACATATGATATCATATAGCCAAAACAGATTAAGATGTGAAGGTTTAACTGCTGTTGAGTTTCCACTTCTGTGAATCATACAGATCCGCTTATTCAGACACTTATTTTTATTCTTTAACTACTTCAAGCTACTTCTATCTGGACCAAGTCTGTAAGATTTTACTTTCAGAAGGAAAATTACATCTAAGAACCAACACCAAGAGAGAACCAGCCATGAAAACTCCACAGGGTGGCTCAAATTCCACATTCAGAGAAAAAAAAAAAGATTCACTCATTAGGATTCCTTGGATGTTATGATATAGTTTAAATTCAGAAATGCCAAACATTTTTGGGAGAACTTCACTGATTTCAGTAAATACAGGCAGTTTTCTCTAGCAGTTGAATCTGCGTAGTGCATCACTGATTTTGATGGGACTCATTTAAGTGCTCTCAGCAGCAATCCTAAGAGAAGTGCATGAAGAATTTGCCTTTTTCTGGATAATATTGCTGTGGCCATACTTGAAAGTGATGATAAAAGAAAGAAACCTACCTCTATTTAAATACACATGTATCTTCACCTCATTTACAACTGTTATTAAAGTCAAGCAGAGAAGTGCTGCCAAAAATCAGCCCATTTCTTTCAGCAGATGATTGAGGATTTCAGAATTCAGGCTGCCCCTGCACTTGCTGTTCAGGCTCTGATTCACTGCCGCTGCCTGGCTCAGGCTGGCAAAGAGGGAAGGAAGATCACGTATTTTGAGGCAGGGATGCGAACATTCAGAAATACCTTTCCACTCAGAGTAGCAATGAGTGCTTGACTATTTGTTCTCTTCTCATTTAAAGTGTTGCTTCGGATTGTTTGCTTCAGATTAGGCTGCATCTCCCTAAGCAGGCAGTTCACATCATTACCTGTGGATTAGCTGACAGAGCTTGAGCGCAGCTCCAACCGCTGTGGGTCGAGCCTCTCTCGGTGACATAGGATAACAAGGTGTAACCAAGACAGCAATCTCTGTGTAGCATTACTCACTGGAACAGGTAATGACCCTATCAGGAACTACGGCTATCTAAGAGTATATTGCTACAAACACCACACGTAGCAAACCAAACCTGCTCCCACCAGTTTCTCGGTACGAATTAATCTGGGTATAATTTAGCATTTATAACATTAGGTGCTATTGGAAGGCACACTCAAGCATCCAGGCACCTACACAAACCAACTTTAAGGTGCAACACTGTGGCTATGTCAAAGGTATGTACATCTTGAAATTGGGATCTGGAAACTTGGGAGACTGATTACCACTGGGGATGGATTTACATCCATAAGGACAAAGTTAAGGCACCTCTGTCAGAAACTGCGGAGATTGTTTAACTAATGCAAGTTTCTCTTTCTGAGTGTTCTGCTTATAAATGGCGCTGAAGTAAATTAAACCACAAACTTAGAGATGAAACAAAAAGCTGCGAACAGTTTAGGACATGGGGACATTCCCCCTCCCTCCCCCCTTTCTTTTTTTGACGAATGCTATCATTAACATCCTCCCTTGTGGTATTTAACTGAAAATCAGTGACCCATCTTAAAACCTACAGGTTTGAGACCTGAGATGTCTTAAAAGTGACCTGATTTTACACATAAAAATACAAACAAGTGCATACTGCTCAACTTCCCCAGTCTCTTTCAGCTGGGCTTCCACAGACAGAAACACCCACGATCATGCTCAGTTTTGAAAAGATGGACCTTTGGGGTTAGACCACATTATGAAAATTACCCAGCTAATTCCCATGAAGTGTTTTGAACACAAAAGCTCAGTGCAAATAATAATGGCTCACTTCCCCTTTGTTAGCTATGAAAGCAGCTCGCAGATTAATATTCTTCAATTACAAAATAGCAAATTCAGTTTGAAGTGGTTTGCACTCTTAACTGCAATTGGGGTTAATAATGGTCTGCAAAAGGAAAGCTGTTAGCAAGCAGTAACCCAGAGTGAAAAGATGAGCATTTAGGTACCTTAGCTACATTTTACACTAAACGTCAGATCATAACTTCAGAAAAAATACCTAGGAAAATACCATCTAACTTACTAAGGATCCCAAAGCTCAAAGAAACCTCTATTTTCTGCTGCATATATGCCAAGAGATAATTGCCATCTGACCACTGAGGTAGGTCCTTTTACCTAGGGCTATTTCTAATTCATATACATAGTGCCTTATCTGCTATATGCATTCAGATCAATTTAGTTAATAAACATGACATTTAAGTCCTTTTTTGGATCTGTGCCCCAAAAGCATAGATATCTGAAGCTTATATAAAATGAGATTTATTGCTTTTCAGTTCAAGGCATATGGTTACAATATATTTGTATTATCGACATATTAGTTACTGGAAAAATTTGTAAATAATTGTAGTCTCCTAACCTATTACCTAACCTACCCTTATTAAGGTAAGCTCTCTGCAACTTCCAAGTACAAAAAGCCTGAAATAAAAGCTCCTGAATCTCAAAAGAAAAGCATAGGTTAGGGCAGAGTGTTAAAAAATAACAAAAATTAGGCCAAGATCCTCAAAGGTGAGTGGTAATTTTGCATGTCCATGCACAAGGCACAGATGTGCAGCACTTCCTGCAAATTAAGCTCTATTAAAGTTTCCTGAGGTTTGTAGTAAGACATGGACATCCTCCCACACAGGGTATATGAATTGGGTAAATCCTTTTTCAGCATGACCTACTCTGAGTATTCCCAGCAATTACAGAGACAGTAACAGAACTATCTGCAATACTGAGCAAAGCACTCACTATTACATGCCGGCAGAATCCGCATCTCATGATATGCTGAAAAAATTAGCACACTGACAAGGAAGGTCAAATGCTGCAAAACACCTTTTATTTATCAAATGCAAGCTTGTAGAATTCCAGGAAGGTTAAAAATATCTCCAAACAAGTTGAACTGGAATCCTCATATTTCGCAGTTTAAAAAATGTTTTCAGTCACAGCCTAGATCTTCAACTTTGCCTATAAATGAAACACTTTAAATAACAATCAGTTACACAACCTACTTACAATCAGCAGCTTATCTCACAAGACCTCTAGTAACAAATTGTATTTGTGGCATCAGCGTATTCAGCTGACTTCTCCAGTCTTGACCACTTCTGTTTATTCTGGCTGTCAATCGCTCTTTTAAGTACTTCATCCGGCACAAGATCTGATCCCTTTACATCAGCATGGCTACAGCCAATTTTAGGGCATCTGTTAAAAAGAAAAGAGACACTCCATTAAATCGGAAGAATTGTATGTGTCAGAGGTAGGCTTTTACATAGCATCTGCTGGTTTACTGTATTTATCTGGCATTCACTCTCCCTGTCAGTTCCTCACTACCTCCTTTCCTCTTCACCAGCTCTCTGTGGGGAAAAATAAATCCATTTATCTAAACTGGTGGCAATCAACGGCTGAAGGAAGGAAGGAACACAGCAAGACACAGAGCTTCTCACCTGTACATCACTCTCTTGGTATACGTACACAGCTGCCTGCATCAGTAATGATGCTGGCATTGCATGGACATCTTTCTGTGTTGCTTTCTCTCCGCAGTCCTCTACAAGCTGCAGGTAACTGCTTCTTACGTTATTAATCTGCAGTGGAGGAGGATGATCTTCACTGATAGATAAATAGGGAAATTAATTTCTAGGGAAATACATGAAGGAGAATGAGACTTGCAAAGGCTGACTGGTGAATCAGTGGGCTATTGAGTTGGTGTAAAAATTTAGCTGGCCTTTTACAAACTGAGAAGGCACAGAAAGGAGAAATGGGGTCAAATTAACAGCCTCTCAATGATAATCAAATACAAAATGACTTACAAGTACTTGAAAAAGCCAGATAAAGACAGCAGGGTGAAAGATATTCAGAGACCAAAGGTCATTTTCCTTTGGCCATGGCCCAAACATGCACAGATGGTACCTGCAGTCAGAAATAACACCTTTCCTGAAATTTTCCTCTATTAGGAGTAACTTTTGTCTGAGGCACTGAACTTATTTACACTCAGTCCTCGCAGCTTTTACTCCAGATTTGTCCACAGCTTGCTGTGTTTGTCATCGCTAAGTCACTTAATTGTTCTGTGCCTCAGTTTTCCCATTTATCACCTTATTAGAGCAATAGCCTGCCAGATTAATGAATAACGAGTACTCAGAAAGCTTCACACGTTTCCTGTAAGCATTAGCGTGTCCTTCCAGGCAGTGGAAAAACAGTGACCAAACCGAGACACGTAAGAGGTGCCTCAGGGAGCCCATGGCAAGTCTATCAGCACAAAACTGGTGGCTACGCGTACGTCAGCTGAAGAGCTGCCACCCAGCTACTGCACTGCCAGGGGCACCGCAGGGATCCTGAGGGTTCAAACTGGAAAGCATGTGTGAGAAACAGCCATTGCTGTAACTTCAGAGTGAGCATCACCTTTGATTTCAGGGTCAGGATAGAGAGGAACCCCCTAACCATGACTCTGCTCTGTCAAGGCACTTGCTACCACTCTAGCATTTTTGGCAGGAGCACAGTCAAGCAGCAACCCCATGAGAACGGGGTACTCAAGTGGGGAACTGGTTGCATCAGCTGGACTGTCTTCCCACCACAGCAGACTAAGGTTTTCAAAACTGACTGCATTTTCACAAGAAAGGTTAAAATTACAGCAGGTCAGTGAGACTGGGCAGAGAAAATCAAGTAGTCTCTCTTAATTCAGTTACAGTGAAGCTGAGTGACTGCTGTGTGTGCTTTTCTAGCATACTGGAGTAACTGCTGTAAAATAACTGCTCTTTTTACAGGGGCAGGTACTGGTAGGACGAGAGGCAGTGGCTTTAAACTGGAAGAGGGTAGATTTAGATTAGATATCCGGAAGAAATTCTTCACTGTGAGGGTGGTGAGACACTGGCACAGGTTGCCCAGAGAAGTTGTGGATGCCCCCTCCCTGGAAGTTTTCAAGGCCAGGTTGGATGGTTCTTTGAGCAGCCTGGTCTGGTGGGAGGTGTCCCTGCCCACGGCAGGGGTTGGACTGGGGGAGCTTTAAGGTCCCTTCCAACCCAAACCATTCTGTGATTCTATGAAATGCAAGAGCAAGGGACAGAGGAAGTCAGCTGCCTGTGGCGTTATCTTTGGGGAAATCAGGTTGCTAGTCTCAGACAGGCCTTCCTGAGCATGTGCAAATTGCACATTTATTAATAAGTCCACAACTGGTATGTTTCCATGAGGTCACTAATGCCAAAGCATGAAGCTCTAGCATATATGGTGTAAAAAACAAATGTGGAATTAAAGATAAAATGATATGTCCTCTAAACTTGCTCTAAAACATGTTTGAGCACCTTTTCTTCTCTTTTTTTTTATTTAAGAAAAAAAAATCAAAATTTGAAACTTACCAGGGAGGATTTCAGGATTAAAAATTCAACTGTTACATCTTTTCATTCAAAAAACCAATATGTCCTGTGTGGAAAATGGCAGGCTGCTTTGATGATATAAAGTAAGAATTCTTTAACTGCATCGTAGTAGGAACTGCACAATCCTGTCTGATCATTCTTAAACTTCGTACTACCTAAAAAGCTGTGGTTTTGTATTTCTCTCTTTGGCACTTATTTGAACGTTTTCTCAGCCGTGTTGGAATATAACTGCAAAAGAGGGTGTACAGAGGAGAGGTCTGTAATTTTTTCATTAACTTCAGGGCTTTCTAAATAAGCAGTGGGAACAAAATGAGCAATTACATTTTAGGAAGCTGAAGTTTGTTGTTCATGGCTATACAAAACCCCTTTGCTTCTGTTGTGCAGGTACCACAAGCAGCTGTAACTTCCCCACACGGTTCCTGAATATTTCCTTACACGTTGCTTTCATTAAAAGCAAAGCTCCTTCACGTGTACAGTGCTAATGAGGAGGCTGTGACTTGGGCAGACACTGAAGTATTACTTCCTGCAGCCTTGCCAAACCAAATACATTTCCTAGAACAAGTGGAGTAAAATTCCACTTACGCAGCAAAGCAAATAGCTTTTCCACACATTCTTGTTAGCTTACCGGACTTTTTTCTTTTGCTGCTTTCGAGTCTGGATAATTTTTAGAATGGCATCTTCTTCATAAGTGTGTCCACAGACTTTGTTTCGGACTGGCCGCTTCATTTCCACCTGTAATCAATAAAGTTTGATTTAAAGGAACTGATAATGCCCGTGAAAGTGCTTCTTGTGAGATTTTATGTAAAACAGCAGGAAATGTGCTTGCCATTCATACATGGCATTTCACTGAAATGCATGGTGAACTGCATTCCTACTGACTACTTGGGCTTTTCCCCAGGCAATGTTGCCCTTCTCTGATAATGCTTGTAATTTATATTGCCTGATTTTTAACAAGTATTGCAGGTTTGTAATAAACAATCCAAGGAAGAACATGAAATAACTATTTCCCAATCGATTAGAATAGCAGTGATAGCATACCTGTGTAATGGGACAAATAAAGTTCATCTGACTCTGAGTCACGGCTATATCTTCATCGATTTGTTCAATGGCCTCGTTATCGTTATCTGATTGATGACGAACTATAATGGGAAACAAGATAATTTTCACTTAATATAGATAAAAATACTTAAAATAAGCAAGTAAAATCTAGCATTTGCCAAGACTTATCTCACAGTGATATCTAAGATGCCACAACAAATTTCTGTACCAGTCCCCGAACAAAATACTGCAAAAAGTATTGTACTATGGTCTCTGCTAGAAAATGTGGATTTTTAAATGGCAACCACTTGTGTGTGTGTGTTTGGCTATTTATAGGCAATGTTAGAAAGGAGGGCTGGGAAGGGAGGCAAGCTGGCCTGAATAGATGCAAAGCCTTTGGTAATCTCTGTTCAAGGTCATCAAAACCCAGTAATATGCAGACGAGTCCCCAAAATCTAACAAAGGACGTGGTGGAGCTTTTGCAGATTTGGCAATGCTATCTTCAAGATTCCAGTTTGTGTTTGAATGTCATAAATGGGCTTGTTATATAGCCTGTATGCACATTATATGCTTTAAAAGGAATTTCTACTATTTATCATACTGCATCATTTGCACATGTTCTATTTTTTCTAACTTTGCTCTGTTATTGCAAATCTAGGCTTTTAGTTGAATGCATTTGTTTATCTTTAAATCTTATCTGGTAATAACAGCAAACTTAACACCTGCCAGAACTTTCCATTCCTTTGGGGCAGTTCTGCAATGTTTCAGCAGCAGTGCTCTGGGGTGTAGTCCTCAAGGTGTCCCAAACTGAACAGAACATTTTTCTCTCCAGCTGCACAAGCTGGTTTGCAATGTAGAGAGGATGAAATCCTTCAGTGGCCTGTGTTGGCTTTGACTGCCAAGGAGGCAGTGAGAAACACAAGTGAACACGGAGGGTTTAGAGTTACTTCATGATTTGCCTTTACAAAGTCTCAGCCCTGGTTCCCTTTGCTGCTGTTGCACACTATCAGCCAATCTTTGCATCTCTGCATCCCTGGCATTCAGCCTTCCCCATCTGTTAAGGACCAGAGTTTCCTAACTTATGGTCAGGGTCAGTCCTGCATGCCTGTACGATGCCATCACCTTCTGGGTGACAACAGCAGGCATCACAGCCTCTCACACCCAGCCTGGACTGAGCACACTGCCATGTGAGCCAGCACCACTCTGGTTGAGGTCCTCATGGCGTCGGTCTTGCAGCCATTGCTCCTCCACAGCACTGGTTTAATTGCATATTTTTCCTCCCTCCATAACAGAGCTTGCCCTTCTCTGTGTTCCAATATACCAAGAGTTTTCCAAGCATTCAAGAATGTCTCTGACCTGGGTATTCCTGCAAATCTTCAGGCAGTACTCAGGCAAGCATGAAGGGTATTTCTGGTCCTGTTACTGAGGCCTCATTCAATCACCAGGGTGTGGATGCAGGGGGAAAGGAGCTCTAATGTTCAATGTTAATAATAATTTTAAGGCTTTCATCTCCAAGAATATTAACATGCCTTTATCAGATACTGACCCCCTAACAAAAGGAAACATTTGCAATTCAGAAGAAAAAAGGGGGCACAATTTAACTGTAAACAAACTGCAATGGTGTAGGCATCATAAAAAGACTTGCATCAGTTACTAGTTTTCAGAAAAGAAAACCTGTCACATCCTATTCTTAGATTGCTTGTGTATAAGGTTTATTCTATCATAAACACACAGTATTTTGAAGAAAATACAACTTTTGGGGAAATGTGTTTTTTTTTAAATAAAGCTTTTGAAAGAAAAGCAATGGATGAAATCTCTCTGAGACAGCAAGGCTAACCAATATTCCAAATATTGGTAGATGCCAGTTTCTGCACGGGCTGCTTTATGTAAATACTGATTATTTTCCTATGAGTAAGATCAATAAAGAACAAGAGATATAGAATTTCCTTAAATTCATGTATCTGCAAATTCTGATATACTGCAGCTCTAATCTCTCCCACTGAAAACATCTGGAAACTCACATTTTTCTATGTTGGACTTTGTTTCAACTCATGAACGTGGCATATAGCTCTAGTGTACCGGCGCATCACATTAGTCAAAGAAGCTAGAGCCCTGCAGTACTAGCAAGATCTGTGACAGGTGATTGATTTCGAAGGATATTTTTGTATCAATAACAGGTAGATACCAAAGGCTCTGGGTAAACTTTTTAAAATATGGGGCTTGTGCCTGTGATTCTACTGTTAAAGCTCAGCACTCAGGCATGTAAGTGGCCTCTTCTGGAAAAGCTTCACCCCACACAGCACCTTCTGACTTTGCCAAGGAGCCATCACTTCACTCATCACTTGTGTGTGTGCTTACTCAGGTACCGACACAGGAATGTGAAACACAACTTTGAAAAGATGAACCCAAGCTTGGGTACTGGTGCTGGAGTCTCCCCTGAAGGTCTTGGGTATCTAAATTATGCAGGCTGTATCATAGGCTGGGTTTACCCCATTCTCGTACTGGCCTTGGAGGTGATTTAGATGGCTTAAGTTTAATGGCTGAAATTACATGAGTTCAGACCCACTCATGGTAGGTGGGAGGTATTAATCTTCCTGCATTCAAATCCTTCTCTTGCTGCAAGCTTATCTATCTTGAACAGATAAGGTTCACTTCAGGTTGCACTTCATTTGCAATGACTTTGTATACAGTCTATCAGAGTGGGGCCCTGATTTCAAGAGGTTATCACAGCGCAAATGAATAATTATTTAAAATATTTCCTTTTCATAAGCAGCTAATATATTTTAATAATAAATAGGCAAGACTGGGATGATGCAAGTGATACCTCAAAGATGTCAATAGCAAATTAGCATAAATCAGATAAACCACCCACAGATTGGTTGTTATTGCTTGACGTTCTAGATTACAGGAGGAGAGAGAAAAATAACTTTTTTCAATTACAGTAAATTTTGCAGAGATTACACAAGACACATGTACATCCTGAACTGGTCAGAAGTATACTCTAAACCACAGATCTATACCTGTAAATTTATATTGGAAGATGTTTTTATTAAGGTCAAAGGAACTTTTTAACCAAATGATTATGTATAAAACTTTGGAGGATCTAACTTGCAAGTCTTACTACTCTATAGAAAGAAGAAATAAAAACACCAGGTCATACATATTTTAGCTAAGTCAGGTTACATTTTTCTAAAATTGAGTCTTCCTTGCAAATTAAGGCCAGATGCAGAAAACAGTAAGTTACTGTTCCTGAAATGTAGATGTTGCCTTAAGTAACAGAAGTACATATATCTATTTTGATGTATGATCTTTAAGGTCCCTTCCAACCCAAACCATTCTACGATCCTATGATTTTGGTAGTCCAAAAGACTACATTTTAAGAGCCCTAAGAGTTTCTAGTTTTCCATTCCAGCCAACTGAAACTTGTTATGAGTATTAGTAACACACTTTCTATCTGGCTATCTCAGCAATGATTTTTACAGCTAATTAGTGCCCACTGTTATAGTAAAACTACATTCTCATAAAGGTGTCTATTTTTGGCAACACATCATAATGAATTTTGCAACTGCCAACTGTTTTTTACTTATTCAATTTTAATTAAAAGCTGGTAGTACTTTGTATCTCTATCACTTTCATCTCTTGATAAAAATGTGACTAATACGCCTGAGCTCGGTTTTTACCCATGCTGCTGAGACTCAGAACTTTTAAGCCAACTTTTAAAAATAAGAAAACCATAGTGCAGAGACATCAGCTTCTATATTGTGAATTGTATTAAGCATGGATAGAATACATATTTAAAAAGCATTAGAGGAAAGATCCCCTCCATTGTCACTGCCATGCCTATGACAGTTCCTGTTCCTCTGAGGCAAAGTTTGCCTTAACCCGGCCTTGAGTGAACACGTGTCGCAGTGTAAATTTAATTGACTTCTTTCCTTTTGTGCTGCACTCCTCTGCCTCCTCACCTGCCATGGGTCAGACGCTAATCCCGGAAACCAAAGGATAACATTAAGCATGCAGGATTGACTCTTCATAAGCCGGAGCCACCAGACGGACAAGGTCTTGGCTCCCAAGAGGGTCTATTGTACCGCTGACTCTACAGAAATAACAACAGCTCATCCAGGCCAGGAAAAATCCTATCTCTGAGAGCTCCAAGAAAAACAGAGATGTTATCAGGGCAAGTCAAATGCCACGTGTTTCTGCCAGCATGACACAGAAAATAATGGCAGGTGGGGAAGGTGGAGGACATCATCACATCCAAAAGCTGAACCCTAAGAGTCAAAAAGGGTCATGACTGGAGTTGGGCACTGCTAGCGCGGGGTGAGGAAGGGCCGAGTCTAAAGGAAGCAATTGGCCCAAACACTGCTTTCCATGAAAGGCACTGCTGAGATGACCATGGGCAATGTCAGCATGTCCATTTGTGCCCTGAATTTGGGTTAGGCTTCAGACCCGTGAAGCCGACCATAACAACTGCCCAGTGTCCTGCCTGTGGGATGGATCCACAGTAAATGCTGAAAGAAGAAGGCAAGGGCAGAGTAACACCTTCCCGGCAAACTTTCCCAGTCTCTAGCAATTTGTGGCCAAGGACTGACTTCCTGAGTCAGAGGTAATATCTTTGTACTTAATAAGCCCTGGAGTTTTCCTTCCATGAATTTGTCTAAACTTGGAGAGGGGAATTTGGGACTGGACTTTTCAGCTTGATTAGAGACAGTTATTTTTGCTAGAAAGATTAGCAACAGTTTAATTTTCCTTGAAACTTACCACAGAGGCTGCAGGTTACAGTTTAATTTGATTTTTAAGAGGGAAAATAAGGTGTGCAAGCTACAGCTGCAGTCAAACAGTTCAAAGGCTTTCTGCTTTTGCCAGAGGCATGCGATAGTTTAATTTGCCAACCAAGCCAAACTGAGCTTTGCATTAAAGTACATTACAATTTGATTAGTTGCTGGTGTTGCAATACACAAGTTGACCTAAGGAAGGTGGCCTCCAACATGTTGCTCCAGATTGCAATTGCAGATTTATTTGCTCCTGCTCATGCCAAACAATTTGCTGGTAATTTACTCACAAGTCCCTCATATGTGCCCTGCTTTGCAGATACTTGTGTAAGGAGTACACAGATGTGCATTTGATCAATCCAAAATAAAATTACAATCCTGTAAATATAAGCCGTTCTGATTGTCCTGGAGTGTGAAAGACAAATTAGATGAACAAATTAGCAAATTGTCAGTTCCTTTACATAATAAGAGTGGAGAAGGAAAGGACAGTATCCTGCACTAAGCAACAATCCTCCAAAAACTCCTCTAATGCCATCAAATTCACAGCACTTGCATATTTTACACTATTTTGTCCTACTAAGTTACAGGCCTTTAAAAATACACCATTCCAAATGGAAATACTGTTTCTGTTTTATCCTTTCACTACAGGGTTCAGCTGGCTGGTGCCAGTTCTCCAGAATTACCTTAAAATAAAGAGAGACTATGATTTGATGCAAATATTATGGGACATTCATTAGAGAAATGTAAGTGAAGGAGACAGAAAGACATATGAAGCTAGATACCACTTGCTGTTTAATGTATGAATAAATAAAATGTGACTGCAAATCCTACCTAGAAAAAAACCAAAACAAACTCCAGAGGTGCCCTGTAAGACCTTCAATTCATAGACTATTCAAAATGAGAAGACACCATCTTTGCCTTTAATTTCTGAGAAATTCAGTGTTGTGCAGTAGGATTTACATCCCTAGAAATTTGAGCAGAAAGTGTATCTTTGATTCTAAATCACACAACTCGAAACAGTTTGTTACGTAAAGACATGGAGGCTTCTTGCTCCCTCTGCTATTGCAGGCAAACATGAGACATCCACGCTTCCAAGTCTGGGGATGACTGGGGATGAGGTTGCAGAGAGCACTTTCCTCATCACTGCGATCTGGACTAGATCTGAAGAAGGTGCTGGGGGAGACGAAGCTCACCTAGAAAGATGTCATGAAGGCTCATCTGTAAGCTCAGAGGAGCCACTATTTCTGGAAAATCGAAGAAGGCGACTTCTTAGAATCTACTTAAGCAGTAAGTTAAACACTAAAAGCTTGCTGAAAATCAACCTAACTGATAAACAGCCTACTTAAATGACAAGGAAACTCCAGGTCTACATGAAAGTGTGCCAGGCATGTGACAGTAGGGGAAAAGCATTAGGGATGCCACTAAGAGAAAAGCAAGACAAAAACTGAAATATCTTAAGAGGAAAAGATGTATCAGTCACAAGCTACTAAACTGCAAATATATGTAAAGAACATTTTTATTACATGGGTTTTCTCCTGCTCTTCAGAAGAAAAAAACACTGAACAATCACTGGTTCATAAGGTATACTGTAAAAAGGCAATTTCCATACTTAGAGAGCATCATTTCATATATCAGAGATTAGAAGAATATTACACACACTTACAAAATGAAGACGTTCACTCCAGACACATGAAAGACAAAGTTGCAAAAGATGCAACCAGGACAAAAAAAAAAGGCCTACCATTTCATTAGAAGATGAACCACTTTCCATTACTAACATTGTGGTCAGAATCTGGAATGCCACTGATGCAACCCTAACCATCAAATGACATGAATGTGTAGGGCTTGCCTACACAGGGAAGCTGTTGCAAAATAAGTCAGGGTGTGAATGTAGAATGCAGCAGCTACTTGGCATTAACTCACTGTGTGGACGCTTTTATTCTGCTCTAGGACTGCCTTTTGGCTCTTTAGCCTAATCCACTGCCACAGTGGAATTGAGAAAGGCACTGTTAATGCTGGACAGGAGCAGGGAGAGGAAAGCTGTCGGTATTGATGGCAGTTTGGAGCCATGTCCGCTTTGTGAGTCCTTAGCAGTTCTTGGATGATTTGTTCTGTAAATTTATTTCACATCTCTCAAAACAATCCATGACAAATATTCTTTACATATTACCTCAAAAGCAGAAACAACGTCTATGACATCTCTGAACAAAAAGTAACGTCATGTAACTTGTAACCTATATGGCTAGAGATAGCTTTGCCCGTTCCAGTGTGTCATTTGTGCATTCCTGTAGCCACTTCTGAAAAGCTGAGCTGGTGACAGACCTTCAGGTGGAACAAGCTTCTGCTAGAAAACTCTCCTGGACAGAGCTGTCCTGGGGTAAGAGAGGGACAGAAACAAAAAGAGCAGTGATCAGGGCCAGGCAGCGTGGCTTCCCAGCACCCCATCCACCAGGCTGCTCTGGAGCCAGCGAGCAGAAAAGGCCCTAGGTAGCCCAAACGATCACAACCCCTACAAGATTATCATTCTGATTACCATTTCTTCAAAATTATTAGAAGAATAAGAATAGAATAGTAGTAACAATTCTTTGAATTATTTGAATCTGTCTCTTCATGCTCTCCTCACAAGACTTTTTGACAAAGTCAAGTCTGTATTTCTTTCCTGAAGAGCTCTGTTGAAAAACACCTTTATAAAGTCACCAAAATAATGCCCCCAGCCCTAGTGTCAGAAGAGTGGTGAATGCAGACGCATGTAGTTTGTCATGTGTTGGAGCATAGGTAGGAATATTTATGAAGTATACAGTGAGAGGGCATGAAGCTATAATTAACCGGTGGATTTGTGATTGGCACCGACTCAGCAGCTGTCTGAAACTGCAGGGAGCACAGGAAGCAGCAATCGCTTGCCTTCGGGAATTGGCAGGTTTGTGGCACAGGAAACGAGCTCCCCTGCTGCCTTCACCCAAAAGAAGCTGGAGAGACAGATCTGCACCTCCTTACCAGGAAAAGACAGATGTACTGTATCACTCTTCAGTAAAGACATCAGGACAAACAAGAAACAGTGAAACTGAAATGGTGAGGAAAAAATATTCCTTTCTCCACCCACTAAAGTCCAACGTTGAAACACTTGAAAGAAACTTTTAGGCAAGATTTTTTATTTCAGAATGAATATTAATGAATAGAGCAATTCTGTTATTAGTGATGCATTTCAATCCTTCAGACCACTTTCTGAAGCTCCCAACTACTTCAAAATGAATTTACTTCATTTAGAACAACTCAATGTGCAGCGAAGCACTCTGTATTACTCATTACTCCAGCATCACCTCAGAGCTTGTCCCTGCTGCAGTCCCTGGACCTGGGCACTGCCTGGGTACCAGCCTGGGGCTGCATCTCCTGCTCTGCTCCTGCCTTTGGCCACCAGCCCACGGCCCAGACAGCCTCCTCAGAAGAGGAATTTCCTAAAGCAATGAATCATTTGTGGAAGTAAAAACACCCAACTCCTTCTCCTCTTGAACACCAAGCACTATAAAAAAGGTCAGCTTAACCACCATGACCAAACTGGTGGAAAACTGAGGCCCAGAGCAGGAGCATGTCCAGAGCCACTGGCACATTTTGTGTGTCAGACCACACTGCTTTCCCCCTGAGTAACTATGGCTAAGAACAGTTTCCAAATACAGTCTTAGTGAATGCACTAGTTCTATACTAAAAGCAGAAAATACAATACAGAAATAAGTATCTTCCAGTAATTGCACAATGTCTGGTGGTTTATTTTGAGAAAACTAACACTTGCACTGAAAAACTTGCAACCATTTTCTAGTACTTCATATTTATAAAATGGTGCCTTTTTGCTAAACTACATGAGAAAAAGAAAAAAAATCAACATTTAACATCATATCGAAACAAGTTAAGAAATAACACTCACAGGTTTGGTTTTTTTTAAAGAGGAACTTACAGATCTGCCATTGCTCAATCATAAAAATGCAAGGTTTTAATGTAGGTTAGGGCACAGTGACATATTGCTTGTGCGTGCAGTGAGACATCTGCATGAACTGTGCTGTGCACGCTGAGCAGATCTTCACTATAATAATCCTCATTAAGCTGTTCCCCAAAAGAAATAAAAAATGTTGCTAATCCTAATTTATACAGCATCCTCCAAAACAATGTCACGGGGGGCTTGTGCAGCTAAACATAACGTTATCACCAGCCAGGAACAGCTGAACAGTTATTTTTCTCAACCTGTCCTGTGATGTAAGATTAGGCTTCCTGAATGGCAGTCAGTAGAAAAAATCTAACACTAAAGCCCTGAGCTATGAATACTCCTGGATTATAACTGCAGCAGCCTAGTAGCTTCTGAAGGTAATTAGTAGTTAATTTTAAATCTGATAGATATTTATTTTAAATCACTTTCTCCAGATTCTCATTTGCCAGGAGTGTAGCTGCCAGAGTGCATCTTTATTAATGCTCCATGCATCAGAAAATCATTACCGTTCTATTGGTGTCATTTATAGAGCAACACATGCATTTCAGGCTTCACCTTGACATTTTTGCATGGTGCAGATGGTGGACAATCTGGAAACAACTGTGCTTTATGGCAGATGCGCTGGGAAGACTGTGAGGGGCTTAACCAAGGTCAAGCACAAGGCAAAGCCTTTTAAACCCTCTCTATGTCTACACTTTCCTCTTAGATGAGGTTTAATAGGGTCGTGAACGTGGGGGGGGGGCAGAGAAAAGACTTGAACACCCTCAGCAGAGATGCACACAACAGCAGAAACAAGAACAACCAAGCAGGACAAGCGGAGCAAGGGAGGTTGATGTTGAATTGATGGGAGAGCAGTTGCAGTGACACTTGGGCTTCATAAGAAGGATAAAGAGCACTCAGCTAAATCACACAGCATTCTGCACAGCCTTCATCTTTCTAGCAAAGCAGTTAACATAGTGCTCACTATTTCAATCTTATAGTTGTTACCAGGATGGAGTAACACTGTAGTTGTCCTCTTAAGAACTACGAACTTCCCTTGCAGTCTCTGGCTGGCACATCAGGTTCTGCAGAGACACATACAATCCCTACATCTATGCTGAGAAAGATCAAGATATTATATCTTGAAATAAACAGCTTAATGTAAGTGAAACAATCAAATTAAGGAATGAAAACAAAAATGAACACAACAGAGCTACACTAAAAAATCACCATTTCAAAACAATGAAGATAAGGCACAGCCTGGTTTTGTCCATGGTCCTTTCACATAAAAAATCAAGCACAGCTCTGCAACCCAGAATTTAGGTTAGGTCAGTTACACTCCCTGGGTTGTATAGGATTCCTACTTTTTTTTACTTTTCTATAGACTTGTCTAAAGCTAGTAAAAATAAGTTGGAATTGGGTTGAGTGACTGGAAGGAATGGAAAACCTTTAAGGACAGAATCAATACATAAACGAAGATCATAAAAAAGACAGAGAAAGACTTTTTACCAGGGCCTGAAGTGGCAGGACAAGGGGACATGGTTTTAAACTGAAAGCAGGTAGATTTAGATTGGTTGTGAGGAACGCACTCTTCACTGTGAGGGTCGTGAGACGCTGGAACAGAGGAGCTCTGGATGCCCCCTCCCTGGAAGTGTTGGATGGGGCTTTGAGCAACCTGGTCTGGTGGAAGATGTCCCTGCCCATAGCAAGGGTTGGACTGGATGGTCTCTAAAGGTCCCTTGAACCCAAACCATTCTATAATATTTCCCTGGTTCCAAGCTTTTATTTGCAGATATCGGCACTGGCAGTTACAGCACTTTGGGATCAAATACTACCTTGATAAGTCGTGCATGCCAATACTAGAACATGCAACAAAATTTAGGGTGTTATTTGTTAGATTAAGAGGCTGAAATGCACTTTTAGTAAAGACTGTAAAGGGACCGTATCCTTCAAAAAATGCAATAGAAAATGCTAGACACAGACAAACCACACAGTTAAGCTCTCGCCATGACAAAACACACTCAGCCTGAACTGAAAATGTGCTGTGACCATGCACTTCCCAGAGGTGTCCTGCAGGCTTTTTTATTGCAAAGCTGACCATGGTACAGCATCTCATTTTGTATAAAGGAAAACATATGAAGTATCAAAAGGGCTTTTCAGAGGGCATATACTTGAATAATAAATAATTCTAGCCAGGGAGTCCAGAGGAATCTGGAAAACAGCAGCAAATCGCCTGCCAATTTAGTAAACATAGGAAATGATGGCTTCAAAACTTTCAGCTGCTTGAGGTGCTGTCCACCCATATACGACAAAGCTAACAGGGAAGAGTCACTGTGTTAGTGACACCCACAGGTATGTGGAAAGGGCAGTCATGTAGCAGTAAGCAGAGTTCCTTGGGAAGTGACAGTCTTTGCAATCATGCATTCCTGGGTTACTACATTTGGCCTCTGGCTTGTACAGCACAGAGCTTGAAGCCAGGAGCTCGATTATCACTGACAATGCTGATCTGGAATTTCAGGAATGGGTTGTAGTAGGTCCCGGGAAGCAAACAGCATTTATGAAGCAAAGAAGCACTCTATAGCTTTGCCAACAGAGAATGTTATGTTGTTCCAAGATGTTGCAAGAGTGTGCAAGCAGTGTGGGAAAGGTGCAAACAGAGCCGGTGCGGTAGGAACTACAAATGGCATCGCGTTATTTACCATGGGGGGCAGGAAGGGAAATGGATTCCACGCCACTCAGCGCCTGAAAATATTCTTCAGCAAATTATTAAACGATTTGACTGTAAGCAGCTAAAGGATAACAAGGTAGTAAGAGACAGTCAATGTGTTTCTTGCCAGATCAAATCATGCCAAATGGATCTAACCTGCTTCTCTGACAGATTAACTGTCACTACCAGAAGAGAGAAGTCAGCTAACATACATTTGCTGATTTTAAATACAGCTTTTGGAGTTCTCCAGATGCATTCTCCCAAGCAAACTAAAGAAACCAGTATAGATCTTCACTTAGATCCAAGAAACACCACAATAATTAAGCTTTCCCCTGATTATAGCTTCTTTTTTTCTGAAACAGATCACTGCTGTAACAATCATTATAGTAATGCAGAAAAACCATAACAGAGATCAAACAAGATTGTACAGGGCACTATACACAGTCATGAAAAGACAATTCCTGGCATTGCAGAGCTACAGTCTGAACAATCAGGACAGACAAGGAAAATATCTTACCTACATTGTCAGAGATGGGAAACCAAGACAGAAAAAGATTAAGGGCCTGATTTTCAAATGAGCTCAGCAGTTTTGTTGCTGAGCTCGCTTGAAATTCTGGCCATAATCAACATCATGGAAATCACTAGATACTGAGCTCCTTTGAAAATCAAACTTCAATATGAAAATTTGGCCCAGAGGTCTTTTGAAAATCTACATCAAGAGGCTCACCCAAGGTCACCCAGGAAGTTGGTGGCAGGGCTGGGAACTGAACTCACATCTTCTGACTCCCACTCTGGTGCATAACTAATGTCGCCCTGTGTTCTGCTTTAATTAGCCACGGGGAGATCTCAAACCAGAGAATGCTTTTGAAATGAAAGAAAAGAAAACCCTTGCAAGTGCATTCAGTTTCCTTTCAGAAGCATCAGCACAATGGGCTCACAAGCAGTAGGGATTATGAATTGTTTGTTGTTTACTTCTCATAATAAAGGGATTCATTGGAGAACTGTTCATTTTTCCTCTAATAATACTTTTTTTCCTTGATCTGCACTATGCCTCTGACCTATACAAATATTTTTCCAGTGACAAACGAGGACAGAAAAAGGAAGCCTGCAGAGTGCAAAGGCTCCTAAGGATTAGTAGACAACCTCTGGGGCAAGGAGTGGAGAGTTATGCTATTGCTTATTATTACTACATTTTTCCCTAGGTAGAGAGAGTTGCTTGAAGTGGCTTCCTTGCTAATACAGTGGCAGAGCAAACTATTTGCTTTGCATGGATATGTGGTTGCTTCAGTACCTGTTCCTGTGGAACACCCAAGATGCGCTGTTTTCAGCACAAGTCCACAAGTTCTTTCTGGAATACCCAAATTCTCCATATTTTTCCTGGCTTTGGTGGCACCCATAGGTCTCTAAGCTCTTCCCTGACAAGTCTTGTTGGAGAATGACTGCAGCCTTCTCAAAAATATTATAACAAAGCTGGAAAAACAAGCTAAAGGTAGGGGTGTCTGTAGCAGCTTCTTTCACCCCAATGCATTTTACTAAAACCTAAATGTGGATTTATTTTGTCAAAGACAGAATAATAGGTTAGTATTTCTATTCATATTTTTTGCCATCAAAAGCCTTAGCCTACTTTCCTGTAAAAACTATGCAGGCTGATACATTGGAAGAGTTCTTCAAAAGGAGGAGCAGGTAATTTCCTCAGCTGTCTGACCCCAATACGCTGTCTGCAATCACAGGGGACTTCTGAATTCACTTTGTTGTACTCTGGGAATCTCTCTGATAAGAGTCGATGAGAATTTCGCCCAGTTTTCCTCAAACAGAAAGCTTCTTGGTGGATAGAAATAGAAATTCTGGTTTGTGCTGATGGCTGGAGATTTCACAAAAGAGAAGCTGCTGGATTCATTATTCCCAGATTTCTGTCAAAAGTAGAAAAATAGCTTTCTTTCCTCTTTCCAACTCTTAAGTCTTCTTGTACCTCTTTAGTGCTATTTCCAAATCTGCTGACTGCTTTGGAGTATGTTTCTCTTGGACTCAGAACAGTATCTTCTCTGCCAAATGTACCTTCCACTTTTCTTCATAATTTTCACTGCTGCAAGTTTTATGTGTCCAGCTGCAAAGTTGTGTAAGTGTAAAAACAACTTTATCTAGAAAAGGAAAGAACCACGTCACTAAGGACAAACCCTAATAGGTATGCGAAACAAACAGATGGTGGAGTGAGAGAGATGGTGTACAAGCAGCATGTTTGTTTCCACAGATCAGCTGGGTATACAGTTTCTACTTATAGAGCATTTTGAGTTTCTTTTAATCAGTAAAAAGATATTATTAGCTTTAGTTTAGCACTGGCTCAGGGACTACCAGTGTTTCTACAATGGAAGTCATTAAAGGCGGGGGGTTGAGGGAAGGCAAATTTACGAGGCTCCCATCCTTCTGGAGGGTGTTTCTCACATGGCACAACAAAAATGAATGGAAAAGCAGAGGGATGCAAAGGGGGACATAAGTGAAGGTGACAATGGAGGTCGGCAGCACTGCCCAAGCAGGAGGGGCATGGGTCACCCCATCAAGTCACACAACTGGGTGCAGCAGCGGCCTGAAGGTCCTCATGGGTGAAGCATTCCCAGAGCCTGCTCCTGCAAGAGTCCTATCTGCCAGGTTTCTTTTCTTCCATCTTATCTATCTCTTGCTTCACTCCACACCCTCCTTTTCTTGTATGGCTTTCTCATTGTCTTGTCCCACTTATCTTGGATTGCAAGCATTCTGGGGATGGGAATGCACCTTTATATAGTAAAGAGGCAGTGCTTTTATGGCACTATGCGCACAATTAATAATTTCTTCAGTATATAAAGTGGAACTTCGCAAACAAGCATCAAAAATCAGTTGTCTAGAAGAAGGGATTTATTCAGTTAATGAAAAATATTACTGAAAATCTTGGGGTTAACCTTAAAGTGTTTGTTTAAAACAAGCCACGACCACTGTAAAACACGCAGGTGGCACATGTCCTGGAATGCTGATTGAGCAGGCTTAGGTGGCATCATCCAACACCTTTGCAAGCTGATGAATCTGAATAATTAAGCTCTCCCTCATTACAGGTTGCCAAAACACATGAATCAGGTCTCCACATGAGCAAAGTTCACTCCAGAGACAAGGATACATCTTTGACTAATTGGCTGTTTTGATCAGCTGGATTTGGTAAACTGAGGCTGCATTTGAGATACAGGTATTGACCACATGCAGTATTATATGTTGCCATGTATGTTATGCATTCTGCTGTCTGCATACTGACCCAGCAATAGATCTTACAATGTACATTATGTTTCTCTATCTCTTTTCATTTTTGACAAGTGTGAATTTCTAAGGATCTTAGCAGATACTTTCTCCTCTTCCCATAAAATCATAAATGGCGTGGTTTGGGTTTTTTTTAAGCAGGGAATCTGACTCTATATTATGATACTGACAACGAAATGAGCTCCACAAGCGCAGTACCAGCAGTTTTGTTAATTGTGCTGAACAGTCATCTTGTTGACCCTAAGCTCATCGAGGGGTGGAAATCCCTCTTTACATAAGCTGCTGTCATGACCAACATCCTGAGGAGATTTTTGTCTAGTCTGTTGATCACACAAAATTTAGATTTTAAGTAACACTTCGACAAAGCATATGCACGCATGAAAAATCAAGTATCATTACAAATATCAAATAACACAAAAATGCTTTTGAAGATGCAGGGGGAATTTTATTTGGAAGAACATAATTAGAATCCTGCTCACACTGATCTAAAACCTTGAAAAAGATACAGAAATCAGGCAGCGCTAACATACTAAAACTGGTATAAACCAGTACCACTAGCACCATCCCACCGCGCTCTTGCTTTAATCCTGCAAACGTGTCTGGCATAGGTAGCCACAGGCATATTTTCCAATATACAACATTGTAAAGATGTAGTTATTGGATGCCTGAACATTTAAAGTGGGTTTAGCATTATAATATTGTAAAAACAGGTTTTTAACTGAAACTTAGCAGTATAACACCACACATTTCTTTCCAGAATGAATTAACTATCCTGAGATAATCCACAGCTCTAATGCTTTGTGTTAAATTTTTTGAGACAGAGCACTTAACCAACCAAAAGCAGCTTATACTCAAATATGATTTGAAATTATGAAAACTTCCTTATCAGAGGCCAACATCAGATTTAAACCATTAAGCAATACTTGTGATTAGTACACAAATAGCTGGGTGGAAATGCAGAGAGTTATTAACATCTGAGAAATTAGGAAACCTTATAATCAAAACATTATTTTACAAATTGATTTAAATACAGAAGAGGAATATGTTCGGGCAGGTCTTCATTTTGAGACATTTTATTTTCCTTTGAAACTTATAAAAAAAGAAGCAGCAAAAGAAGAGAACAGCCATGTCAATGGCTGACTGGGTGGGTGGGTCTTCTTGTGAAATGAATCATACTTTTCATTCAGTTTTATGAAAGTCTTGCTTCAAGCATGCCTGTAATTACTATTTGTTGCAGTGGCACACCAGTCTGCCTTGCAGTACAGTTTACAAGGATTTGCTGATTTCTCTTGGGGACACAAATTGCAATGTGGGTCCCTTCCCACACTGAGGGTATCATGACCATGCACATGTGGGTCGAGAGAGTTGAAAAGAAGTTTCAGTGTAGGATGGTCGGGAAGGTTCTTTGTTGTAATAGTCCAAATTGCTATTTGAAGACGTATAGTAATTATCAGTATAGACTGAGATAACGACCTAAATCCTCTGGCCAAAGTTAGCTCTGCCTCAGAAGCTGTTACTACAAGGACACACAAGCCAACTCAGATTATGGCCTGTCTTTGTCAGTCTTGATGTTTTATATACCTTGCTATTAATGTCTTGCTTGGGTACCCGCTACGTAAAAGTGATTTTTTTACAGGCCGTTCCACCAAAGGTGCCCAGCCACCATGTTGGCAGAGAGAGCTCCGAGTTACAAGCTGAGGCGTCTTACAGAGTGCTTCAGGAGAGCCAGCTCACTGGCAAAGGGATCTACAACTACCATCAACCTTGAAACTGTTACAGATATCACACAGTGCTGATGAATGCTGATGACAGCATTTCAGGTCTCTCTCATTTGGGAGTTTGGTGCTTTATTCTGCAAAAGCCTCCTAAGACCAGAGATTTAGAGTTCTAAGGCTTCTGACGAGTTCAAAGCTTTCTCTTTCAAAACAATAGGAGACAATATTGTTTCTTTCAAAATATGCCAGGAAGAAAAAGCAATAGCACCACTCTTTTCCTTTCTTTCAATAACTAAAAAGATAGAAAAAAAGTTCAGTTATTCTTGGGCAGCTTGCAGCCCTAGGAAGGAAAAAGCAGGGGGCCACCCTGATGTCTTCTGCTGAAGCTGGACCACTGCAGCTGGAGCAATGGGTTGAAAATGAGAGCCAAATAAACAGAGCATGATTTTGTAGCTCTAAGAGCAGGGCGTTCAACTGAGAGGGAGAAAGTTTTGAGCTTCACCCTTAGCTCCCTGGGTTATTTCTAGTCTCTGCTCACATGCTGCCTTATGTAAAACACAGCCCTCGGTATCGTGAGCCAACACCTAGCTGCATGCCTCAGCCACTAAAAAGCAAAAAAAACCATTACTTTTTGCTTGGTCTCCTCCTGCCACCCCTGCTCTTTTTGAAGAGAAGAGGAAGACAGGGGTCTACACCCAAATAAACAAAAGCAGTGTCTCAGTCTAGGCTTCTGGATTGCCCACTGGAGACATGGAAGTGTCTCTCACAGGACTAGCACATGGCACTACACACCAACTGCAGCCCTGGATAAGGTGTCTAAAGGAGAGACACTGTTTTGTCTCCATGAGCAGTCCAAATCAGGGAGGTGTGCTAAGTATTCTGCTGCTTAAGCTTGGTATATGCTGTAAATCAAATCCTTAACGGGTCTGTTTTCTTTTGTGGTGCAGAGGCACCTCACTCAGCACTAGGCACTCTACCACATGACCTGGTCTTCTGATGTTTTTAAGAAACATATATCTGAATCTACAAACATCTCCCCAGCCACTCTTTATTCTTCATCTGACTCTTCCAGGATATAAATCCTTAATGGACTCCATGGAGTCTATGGTATATCTCTCTTGTAGCATAAATTTGTGTGTTCTATGGCAATCTCATTTAAAGTGCAGGTTTTGTGTGCTCATTACAATGAAAAAAAGACCTTATTATCCAAAACTACACCTACTTAGAAACTAATTGTGGAAAATATCCAATGGCCGAGCTACAGTGAACATTTTTTACCATGTTGACCAATTCATTCAATTATCCTTTTTTCCTTTCTGCAACTACAAAAACTGGAACATACTTATTAAAAAAGATATTTTCCTTTTTCAAGTTATCTGTTTCGTATATTCAAAACACAGGCCATTTCATGTAAAGCATTAGTCACTGTCTCCTTTTAGGCTGCTCCATTAGTATGCAAACAATGATAGATTCTTTAGAGGTAACCTGAAAAGAACCCAAACCTTTCACAAACTGCATTTACCAAACTCTGCTACTTTAACATTTCTGTGACATAGAGACAAACTGTCATAGAGACAATTCATATCTTTTATTTTGTCACTGTACTTTTATACTTCTATCAGTAAGTGACCTCAGCCACTCACATAGCTTCAGCTACTATCCACAGTTCATCTATCTGTCTTTCTAATCAACCTCTTTTCGTTTGGTCCTGTATCTCATCCCGCTCCTCTCCCATCTCATTTCACATACCTCAGCACTGAGATCAACACAGAAAGGGCCGAAATACAATTTTTAGGCCAGAATCTGCTGTTCAGACAGATTTGCACAACAGCCTACAAACCAAGGAATAAGAAACTAAAAAATAATTAAGCTCTCTAGAGTCCAACACCAAACACAAATTAGAGAAGCTGCATTGTCTGCCTGATCTTGATGAGGGACACCAGTGCTACCAAGGGGCTATTCCAGAGTCTGGTGGTGACAAAACCACAGGGATGCCTTTCCAGTGATGGCCCCTTACTTCTAAGAAAGTCACAGAAGTCTCTGTTATGCTCCTTAGAACTGGGAATCTAGGGAGTTAATATTGATTTTACACCACTGAAGAGAGAATCCCTTATTTCTCTCAAATCCCTATACTTCTTTCACTCCCTGTCTCCAGTCATGTCTATGTTAGCATTACCTTTAATAACACTATTTTTCCATGGACACACTAGCCTGAGCTGGCCTAAAAACTCTGTTACTGATATTTTCACTACCCACTTGAACAAACTGCTTCTGCCCCTTCTGTGATCACAGCACAGACATCCTCACTCTGCCAAAGCCAACATCTGTCTCAACTTTTTCTCTCAACTGATGACAAAACTAATGGGAAAAGGGACATAAAGATGAGAGATACTGTTCAACAAGCAAATCTGGAATATAAACTCATTAGAGTCAGAAGATAAAGAAACTTGTATAAACACAAAACCTGTAAGAAAAATAAAAGTATCCCTATAAATAGAAAACCTATAGGAGAAAGACCAACACAACAAAATTTGTCTAATATATTATTTGCAATCTGATTTTAGGTACCTGAACAAAAATGTCCTGGTTCCCGAGGTGCTCTTTATGCCTAATTCCTTTCATTTGGGCCTGAGTGTTTCTAAGAAATCAGGACATCTGCTCACACATCTAAACACTGGGTCAGTTTATGCCAGTAAATGCCATAACAGTGAATTGGCATCTCTTCTAAGAAACAGTATTGCTGGTTACCTCGTGCAGTGAATGAAACCTTATGTTAAAACTGTCCTTCAGATTAGAACATTAGTTATCTACAGGCTCAAAAATATCTATCCATACCTTCTTTTCCTGTCTTCATACAAAATTGTCCAACAAAAGTAATTCTTCATTCACATATGAATGCAATTATTTAACAGGAGGAGCACAAAGTCTGCTACCAAAAGACCTTCTTTACTTTCCAGAAGTTCACAGTTTCTCAAGTACAAAACAAATCCCTTGGTGCTTATTTTTTTGGGCAAGAAATAAACACAAAGACTATAAAATAGCAGTATTCTCCGAAGACATAATGAAGTCATACATGTCATTAAAGTTTAGTCAATCTGCTCAAAATCCTCTAAGGCAAATACACTCAAGGTTAATACAGTCAGATCTGCTCTTCCACCGGTTATATGACTTGATCTCCTCTGAGAAATGCAGATTTGACCTTCAAATTCTGAAAGTAACTATGAATTTCAACTTAAGAATGTGTAGCTAGTTTTTAACACCAAGAAATTCTTTCCACCTTTTCAGTAAAGTAGCTGGGTAGAATGAAACAGATCCCCAGTCCTGCTTTTGTGTTTTCACAACAGCAATTTTCAGTTATTTAAGCAGCTCTTAAAGTGCCTTACCTCAGTTTTTATCTTTTTTTTCTCCCATAAGTCTGGATCTGCTGACCTAATAAATCTGTCTTTCTAATACTTCTGGGGTAGATATATACTATATCACATGTTTTACTCCTTATACTGACCCTAGTCCATCTCACTAATCACATCTCATCATCAGACTGCAGCAACTGTGCAAATAAAAAAAAAAGTTTGATTTACACAGTTCAATTTTCAAAATTAACACCAAAAATTTGATGAAATCTGAGAGCTGTAAAGCTAATGGAAATATGTGAACTGTAACAATGTACACAACAATTATGGAGACCTGATTTCACCAAATCATTGTAAACATACTTCATGTTTTCAGGGGCTTTTGGTTTAACAGTGGACTTTGAGACTCAGGAAGTTCTGGCTTCAGCTCCTAATCCTACCATAGAATGCCTTTGTCTTATTCAAGAAATAATCAGTTACTCTTAGACATTTTTTTCTCCTAAGTAAAACAGGGAGCATAAAAATTTCCTTCCTCACAGAAGTGTTCTCCTGTTGGAGAGAAGTTTTGAGCATGAACATGCGAAGTGTTTAGATCAAAAGCAGAAAGATAAGTTGTCTTCAGTTACAGGGAGAGGTATAGAATAAGTCTTAACAACCAGATCTTTAATAGCTTACCAATTCCAGTGTTACTGAGAATAAAGCAGTATCTTTACCAGTAAACAGTTACAGTTACCTAAGTATTTTTGCAGTGCAAGAGTGGATTAACAGAAACTACTGATCTCAAAGTGCTCAAGAGCATTCCTAAAGTTCAAGGAAAAACTGCAAAGAAAGTTAAATATTTTTGGCATATTTCTAAAAGCACAGTTAAAAATGTTTGAACTTCTGAGCTTTTAAATATTTTTGCTCACAACACAAATTAGCATTGTTTGCTCTTAATGATTTTCTTTTGGAGGATCTGCTCCCTGCACCCTGCCAACTGCTTCTGGCACAGCTCAGCAAGCCCACAGAGCGATCTTTCTTTGCCATCCATGGAGGCCTGCCAGAAAAGGCCAAACAGGAGTTAAGACTTGATTTAAACAAGTCTCAGTTTCCGTGCAGCTCCCTGATTAGCTCCTTTTGGCTAAGTACCACCATAAATTATATCAGAGAATTATGCTCCTGGGTGGGCAAAGTGGGGGACTGGAAGGGGGGAAGGTTCACTATGTATTTTACCTGGTAGATACATGAAGAAGGATTTGAGTGCAGAACTAAAAGTTAATTAATTTGGCCTGCTCAGATTGTGAAAGGCCACTTTTCTACAATTCCAGCAATAACTTCCAAGAACGATGTTTCATCTGAATTAACTAAACCTCACACCATCCCTGTAAATTAGCTATCTTTTTTCCTAAATTACATTTTCAAAGTTTCATACCTTTAATCTTTTGCATCACTTCCCAGCAGAAGGCAGGCACTCTCGTAATGTGAACTTACTAACAGAAGTCATGGGCAGAACGATAGCAATTTTCAGAGGATATAATGCTGTTAAATTGTAAAAATTCAGAAGAAATTCTCTGAGGCAGCTGCCTGACTCTGGCTGATATGTATGTTTTGATACCAAACCCAGTAAATGTGGTACAAGTTTGTTCTGAGATTAAATTAGGTGAAGACACACAGCAAGAATTTCTAAGAATTAGCAATATTGTGTTGTAATTCAATAATCTCCAGTATTAGATAATTGGCAATGAAAGGAACATCATCATGTCATGGATTAATGTCAGGTGATTAATCTAGGGATAAATAATCTAAACCATGCCTGCACAGTGCTGAACTCAGACCCTGTAGTTAAAAATCAGGAAGAGATCCTGGAGTTGCCACCACCAGTCCTGAAGCAGCTCAATGCGCAGGACAAGTCAAGGAAGTCAAGAAGCTGATGGGCATCACCAGGAATGGCGTCAAGAACATGACGCTGGGTGCCTTCCACCTGCAAATAAAACATTGGCGCGCCCACATGTAGGGTACTACGTGCTGTTCTGTTTTTTGCAACACGAGGACAAAGTGGAGTTACAAAAGGTACAGAAAAGGGCAATCTGAGTCTGCAGAGTCTATGAGTGACTGAAAACAGGAAACTAGGAATAGGAGAAGGAATGGGAAGGGAGGTAGATTTGGGTAATAAGCAAAATAAGTAGCAGAAACACACAGGGTGAATGAATTGGGCATGAATTATGATGGTAAGAATTAAAATATAGTAGCAGTTGGGTTGGAGATGTGGAGCGACAGGCACAGGCAGGGGCTGGGTTGAAGGATGTCAGGAAAACCTGGAATGGGTGGCAGGGAGAAATATCCAAGGCTGCAATAGGAGAGGTCCTACAAATACAACTTTTTTTTCCATGACTCTGAAATTAAACTTGAAATTTCAGAACCTCAACACTGGGAAAATCTCTCACGAGTAACTGGTCAGAAAACAGAACCATAAAACTCTGCTCTTAGTGGCAGGGGACACCATATACCCAGATGTCCCAAACCAGCTGGCAACATGCAAGCTCAATACAATTTTAACTTTTCAATCTGTATAGTTCCATGTGAATTAAATTACCTGCAGTAACACATTGAAAGGGAATTTCTTTGACAGTTCTTGACCCCCTCCCCTCTGCAGATTTGGTTATCTTCTCAAGAGGTGAGGACAAGCCAGCTGCACCATTCTACTTTATGGCTTATAATGTAATACAGTTTACTCAAATGTTTCTGGCATTTCTTTTCACGTCCCCCAGTGAAAATAAGTCAAATTTTCTAGTTGTCATTCTGAGTCAGAATAAAAAGTTGGATTGTTCTGCTCAACCAATTCTAATCTTAATAAGTCTGACATGAGATCAAAACCAATATTAAAACAACCCAAACCCAAGAACCAAATAAAACCCAATGCCAGTTCTTGTATTTCCTAAGTTTAAGTGCTAAAATTTTCACCTTGCAAGTCTTGTAAGAGTTCTGTCATGTTCTGGCATGACAACACATCTGAAGTGGGGTAGTGGGCTGGCAGAAGGTTGGTAGGTGGAAAAGAAGGGAGGAGTAAGGCATAACAATGAGACATATTTCTGAAGTTTTACAAGGCTGTTTCAGTGACATTTCAATGAATCATTTTCCAACATCAATAAAACTTACAAAATACTCAAGCCTGTTTATAAGCTGTTGCAATAATGGATAATAAACTAACAAGGGATTCCTTACATCCCTAAGAGGGAGTTGTCTAACTCCACATATGCTACTCAGTATAGTGTCTTCATGGAAATACAATAGCTTTTGTTCCATTCGAAAAAATATTAAGACTTTAAAAAAACCTCCCTCTTTTTGAATGTATCTCCTTTTTCCAGTTGAAATACTGGAGTATTTCATTTGTACCTACCATTTGTAGTAAGCACTCCTTAACCCCTGTAGAAAAGTGGGAAGCTCTGTATAATTCTGATAAAATCAGTTTTACAAAAGAGTATGTCTAAACACTGCTTACATGAAAGATTTCAGTTTACAGGAAAGAAAGGGAAATCCTCGCTGAAGGAATTGCACAAGATGTACCAATTACAAGGTATAACGTTATGACATAAGGGTATGTTTTTATTTTGGTTTCTGATGACCATATGAACCGCAAAGACAAGACTTCAACAGGTTACACATGTAGCAGGTGTCAGGAGGCAATAAACTCACTACAGTCACCTTATACAGACAGATATTTTTAGCATTGGTATGAAAAGAAATGAGTATTGAAAAAGAGAAGGAACATTGTAAACATAAAATACAAAGCATCAGCAATAACATTACAGAATCGATCCCTTTTTTTCTAATCAGAAAAACAGTAAACAGATTTACTCTAGTGAAAACTGTGACAAATCTAGTTCTATGAGCTGCTTATGTACTCTTTCGTATAAAATATTCCTAAATAGAAAATAACAGTTTTACTATAACGTGCATAGCTGAGAATTTTACCGAAAGCAAAATCAAAAAAGCATAAAAATTAAAAATGTTGAACTATGTAAATATGTTTGTGGTTTCTCTACACATTTAGAATTTACCCTTTTGATCTCATGTCTAAGTAAATAAATGTCTTTATAAAAGATATTATCAAACTAAAAATCTTCTAAGTTGATTAGCCACATCCAAATATAATTCCATTCATATTTATTCCTATCTGTAGTTTTGACTTGAATAATAAAGTATTTCATAACAGCAAGTGTGGTTAAATACTTCCACCTTGAAATACTGTAATTGTGCAACAGTCTTCTGTAACATCTTGCTAGAATACTCCTTGACACCACTTGTGTCTTGTCCTTCATGTTAAAAACATGTAATTAAAAAAGTATTCATATAAATATTCTTCCAGTCTTAGGTGCCCCTGTATGTCCACTTGGAAAGACATTATTCACCTCAACTAGCCAACATAAACCCTTTTCTGTTTATATTTCTCCTGAAATGACGATTTCATTACACTACCTATCTTTATATTTTTATTATATCTTTGTAAGTCCTGGAAAACAAAGAGGACAGTAGTAAATAGCATATTATATCAAGAATATTTGTTAACAGGATAACTGTCTGAAGCATTTCATTTCTTTGGTAACAGTATTTCTACAGAACATAAAACTCTAAGGCAGCAAGAGAAATCTATTCTCTCGGTACAAAGAGAACTACAAAGTCAATTAACTACTTCTTCTGATTTTAATGACTACTCATCTGAAATTCAGTGATGAAAAACATCAAATAAATCTCAATAAAAGCTGCACTCTGTTCACTACATGAGAGTCCTCCAGTCTTCTGTTTCCATTCCCATCCGAGTATTTCACAATCATTTTGAATGGATGAATGGGAGCTATCTAACTCTGACAAGGCTATCATCTCCTACGAAGCTAGCTTAAGATCTGTTTAATAGTTGTGATGTTCTAAATGCCTTAGACATCATGCATCAGTCGTTTCACAACTGTCCCCTCATGTTTTGTTTTGTTTTGGCTTTTTCGTATTAGAAGTTTCTATGTAGCTCATTCTTTTTAAGTCAATAATTTAAATTTTAGCATTATTTTCTGCCTTATTGTAGTTTATTCCACTTATTTTAGCCTTATTTTACAATTCTTTTTTATTTTTTCCAAATAAAAGATTTTGTTCTTCCTGTATTGTATATTTTTTTGTCTCTCTCTTTCCTGTACTGAGATTTTTTAAAAAATAAAACACAGTAACATTAGGCTATTTTAACATGATGAAAAAGAAAATAATTTATTTTACTATTTTACTTGCAGAATTTAAATTTGGGACATTAGTACTTGTCCACAAATTCTGAAGAAAGTTCTGAAAAGAGAGAATGCTAAAGAATCTCTACTACAAATTTATGGTTTTGCTCTTAAAAACCAAGTGTATATAACCTTTGAACTTGGAGCTAAGTGTATTTTTTATATTTGTTTTACAAATTTTGCATTGCTTTATTTGCATCTTCTGAAGGATCACAGCAGAGCACATCAAGAGTTACATGTTCACTTTAAAAAAATATTTTCAAACATCTCTCTTTCCCACAGATAAGCTGTCACATGTGTATTACAAACAGTCCTTTAATTATACAGTTTCATACTTAAAAAAAAATACATGGGGAGCCTGTGTCATTGGCAGCACAAGAGAGCAGCAGAGCAATAAATAGATCAGTCTTTAACATTTCTTTCTATCATCATGACTCAGTGTGTGGTTCAATGTCTCATTCACCAGAGCCATCAAAACCAGAATTACAGAAAGCTCCATTTCCTCCTAGGCTTTTCCATGCCATGGGGCTGTATTCCTGGTGCTGCACTGACTGCTGGGGTGACCTTCCGAAAATCACCTTCCCTTTCAGGGTCTGAATTTCCTCATTTGAGATGCCGTTGTTGGTATTGTTGGTACAATACATCAAGACCTACTGGTTAAAAACAAGGTATTCATGCAGTAGCAATTAAGTAAAAACCACTTATCTTGTACTTATGGTGCACAGGCCTGTAAAGTTATCAGTGCACCCTCCAGTCTTGACACATTGGTACCCATGATAATGACTACTGTTACTGTTAATAGATAAATATCAAAAAATATTTTGTATAGATGCTGATAAATACTAGATTAAACTGAGGAAATTCAACATCAAGTAAAGGATACTAAAAGCAATGGACTTCTGCAAGTTCATTCATAATCTGTTTTGTGCTCTCAGTGAATCTGCTGCCAAGGAACTAAGAAACTCCAAAATATATTCAATATATTTAATGGAGTTGTATGTACAATCGAAAGAAAAAAAAATGCAAACAGTAGCAGTGAAAGAAAACAACCAAGTAGTGGGGTTTATTGCTGATTCTCATCCTAAAAAGCCCATCAGTGCATGGACTCTCATAGTGGCCATACTGATGGAAAAGAGAACAGAAGAGCAGTAACTTGCCCTATTGCCACACAGGGAAGATTTTACAGATGCCCTCCATTTCACCCCTAGAGAAGATAATCTTTTTCACTAAAATATATTCTGTAGTGCTAGGAGCGAAAAACAAAATGACAAAATTGCTGCTAGGAAAAGGGGTTGCAGGATATTTAAGCATATCAAAGAGAGCTCATATTACAAAAGACTCGGAAAGGATGTGAAACCTCACTTCCAAGTACTTATGAAGTAAAGCACGCTTAATGAAACTTCTGCTGAAAATGAGTAAATAGCACATGATTATGCTTTGCTTCTCCATTTTAATATAAACTCCTCAATATAATGGGTTGACTTAAATTGAGAAATTACTTCTGTGACTCTTAGTGCTCTGCCCTACAATTTCTTACAGGAAACTTTTTCTTGGTTAATTTAGATTTGGACTTTCCATTCACCATTTTCCACCTTGTTTTCAGAATAGAACACAAACTCTGTAATACTAATTACTTACAAAACAAAACAAAACCCTTTTTCATGTCCCTCTCCTCCTCCAACCATTACAAAGTAGTAATACTGACAAAAAACCCAAACAAAACATTAGTAGAGGCTGTCAATATTTCTCCCAAGGAGCACCTCAAATCAGGCATCAGTCTTGTTGCAAAGGAATAGTTTGGGACACAGAAGATCTGGGCATAATCTTTGTAATCTTTGTGAATTTGCTCTACAGAAATTAGGAATAATACTGAATTTCTCACTGTCTGTTCTGCATCTAGACTACAATCCACTCTGAGCGGAGATAATTTCTTATTACGCGTATGTGTAGCACCCAGCCTGATGGGAAATGCATCTTAACTGAGATGAATAGAATTCATTCCTGTGAAAATCATGAATGCATACACAGATATGAATAGTACAGCTATGGGAACAGATTGAGGGGTGAGGAGGAACTTCAAAATAGACACAATAGGAACAACAAAGCAACAACTCAAGAAAAGCCTCCAAACAATACTGAAGATTTGCCTAACAACTATGCAGACTGCAAAATACAGGTGGCCTTAGTTTCTACAAAGTGGAAATACAAATACACACATACACACATGAACTGTGCAGTACACAGTGTTAGCAACATTGCTTGCAGGGTTTCTACTGCACACTACTTGCACGTTTCACAGTAGAAATCAAGATATTGAATTATATTCCCCTGTTGTTAACTTATAAGTTACATGCATTTCTAAAAGTCTAATGTTGTTTTTCTCTTTGTAACCCTTCAACAGTTCTTTTATTGGAGCAAACATCTAGAGATATCAGTTAAAGGTTCATTTATTATTTCCTTGCTGATTTCCTGCAAACTTGTGACTCAGCACATCACTGAACCTGCTACTCTGTGTATGAGAGGACATCGAACACTTGTGCAACCCTGCTCCAGCTGCACACTTTCTACCTCCTTTTCTGTGAGCAATGCAGAAGTCATCGCTGAACTTGGGGTGATCATTACCCAGATACTAAATTCAGCCCTGCACGTATGAATGCGTGCACACACACCTTGCTAACTGTGCCAGGACTATTGGTCATCTTTGTTCACTAGAGATGAAAATACATTTTTCTCTATTCACTACAGAAGAATTTTTTTTCCTATCAGTCACTGATGTTCACTGCAGTCTTGAGTAATTCCCTTGTTTCACTGTCCTTCAATAATTCTTTTTGAATGAGAACTACTTTTAAAAATTCAGCTATCTTTTCAACCATTCATGTGTTAATTTTTGAGTATTTACCAGAAATACCTGTAAGAGTCTCCTTTCCATGTATTTATTATGAACTCTTTCAGTCTGAGCAGCTGGCTGTTTAGTATCACAGACTCAGGACTAAAATCATTACTCCCTTAAAAAACCCCTTCTCACATGACTTTCTATTTGGTCTTTGAATTTCTGTGAAGGTTTGGCCTCTAGATTTTCAGATTATCTTCTGTTTCATAATGTAACTACATTGGTTTCTGGAAGTTACTTTATAAAAGTTTACATAAGTACAAAAACTTTATGAAAGTTTTTTGGTTTTATTTAAGGAGGTATTCAAAAGACATACTTTAATTTTTGGTTTTAGTACTGAAATATTCAAAGCTTCTCCATTTAAAATGAAGACAATGCTTCACTCTTCAGGTTTAAATAGAACTGACTTGAATACTGTAGAACATATCCCTATCTGAAATAAGGAGTAAATTGTACTTTCTAATTCATATTCTTGGCATGACTCATCATTTTACGGGCCTCTCTTCTGTCATTTCAATTCCAGTCTAGATTTCTTCACACAGTATTTTTTTTTGGTGCCTTTAATAGTTTTTCCTGCCTCTCTCTGAATTTCAACTGCCTTCTCTTTGAAGATAAGACTCCTGCAGATGAATACAGCATTCACAGTGAGGATACATCATTTGTATATCATCTCTCAGCTTTCTCTAATCATTTTTAATATGATCCTTTTCCTCTTGCTGTGCTGTGATGGGCCCGATTTTGGGGACTCAGGAAAAAAAGCATTCATTGTTTTGGGCCCTTCTTGTCCATTTGTTAGTGACAAAACAAGGCAATATCTAGCCGGAGAGGTTTAGGCTGAAATGACTTCTGCTTCTAAAGAGCTTGGGAGGAATAGTCTGTGATCAAGGAGGCTTTATATAAAGAAGCCAGTGTGCTTCTGGGATCAGTTCCTGGGAAAGTCGGAGCTCTTCTTCACAGAGTTATTCTAGAGAACACAAGTGCAGAACAACGAAGCCATCTGATTGTAATCACACATACAGACTTGAAATTCTCTTTTCTGTAGGCATTACCCCTAAACCTACCTGTGCTAGCTTGAATTAAACTAAGGTAATGCTTACCACAGTTCACAGTTTCTGTACTGTAGTCTAAGTTAATTATATTTTTTTAAAAAATTACTCAATAAAGTAAGTTATTGTGTTATGACCTTTATTCTGAATGGACCCCTAAGTCACCTCAAACTGACTCTCCTTCATGACAAAAAGTGTTACTTATTCCTGTTCTTTGTCATCTCCTAGTCCATATTTAATTCCTTTCTGAAATAAAAGGCTTCTCATGTGCCATAGAAAGGGACTTAATTTTTCCAAATCTGATAAAGACTTTATTATCCACAGTAATTTCAGATTTTGTGCCACGGGTCAGGAGACCAGACTAATTCCGTAGTTCAATAGAACTCAACTGAAATTATTCTCATGCTTAGAAAATTCAACAATGTTAACTTGTTCACTACCTGAACAGAAATACTTTAAAGGGTTTCTGAAAGCTTTATGGGTGCTGGCACTCTAATTCTGAAAATTATGTCTCTGTTCATTAAGGATAAGTTTCATTTGCACAGCTTTACTCCTGGTGAGCAGGCGTTTTACTAGGGCTCCTTGTGGCCAAAGGCACCGTGCAGCAAGTACTCTCCAGTTCTGCTTTGAGGTATGTATAGAGACAGACTGACAGGGAAAATAAGGAAATATATGGTTGGGAAAGGATGATTTGGAAGAAAAAATAGCCTGTGACAGAAGAGAAGTGGATTCAATCTCTGTTCTGACACACTTTCTGAAAGCTCCTGTACAAACCGATTCAACCCAGTTCCACAAAGAGAATGATACGCCTAACTTCCGCTGAAACCTCTGAGGAGTTAAGTCCCAAGAAATACTTCTGTGGAAGTTTTTCTGGATCTCCAGTATCCATCTGTAAAATAGGTATCACAGCAAAACAGCACCTCTTCCGAAGCAGATCACATAATCACCATTGGTATCCACAGGATAAAAGAATTTAAAGATGGTACTGGCTGTCCAGGATATTGCACAAATAAAGAGGAGAAAAAGAGATCTAGAAAAATATATTTCAGTCCCAAAGCTGTACTTGTCTTTAAACTAAACAGTCCCAGTGTCTCAGCAGTCACAGTTTCTCTGACACACTGCTGCACCAGGAAGATTCCAGAACAGCAAAAACCTTAGCAGCTCTACTAGCACGGGAACCATAAAGAACCAGTAAGGGTACAACAACCTACTCTTCCCTTCAAAATTAATAGAAAGCGGAAACATTTCTACATTTGAAACAGAATCAAAGATTTTCTGCCAAAATATGGTTGTCATTAAGTTTCATGCATTTGATTTATTGCCACTTCCTGCTGTTTCCATTTAAACTCTCCTTTCCAGCAGGCATGCAGTCAAAATCATATGAAGTGTTCCAACAGCTTGCTTACCCTGGCTATTTATAGTAAATATTTACTGATAGATACTTTAAGAGAAAAATAAAGTCCTACACATTACAATTATTTGGAAAATACTGATCAAATTCAGTTGGATCAACACTTCTGAGGATCTGAGGTTCAAGACAGAATTAAACTTAGTCGCATTTTGCTCATTTTTAGCACCTATTTCATATTGCCTTGCTATGAATCTACAGTGCAGTTCCATTTGAGCATGTCACAGAGATGTGAAGCTAGGAGAGACATTTTTTGCTGCATCGAATTATCTCATTAGGTACAGAAGAAGTTTTCTTTATATGAACTCTCACATTAGTGAAAGCAGTAGTCAATTACTCAACTTATTTACAATCATTTCTAATAGACAGTGTAAAATGGGTTTTAGGTCCCATGACAACAAAAGTTTTTGAAAAGCCATACTCGGGAGTTTGGAGAGTTTGGAAATTCCACGTCCTGCTAGAAAATAAAAGTTTCTGTTATTCAATAGTTCAGTAACATACAATGGACATCACCGTGTATGGTGCTCAATAGTCTGCTGAACAGTTGGAATTTTAAGGCTGTGAGATTGTAAATTAAAGAGGGCCCAAGCAATTTTTCAAAGCAACACATCAATACAGCAAGCTTATGACAGTGCCAAAGCCCCTTCTTTTAGAGCTTTTCAGGATTTACACCTCTCATTTCATGATTAAATTGTCAACTGAATTTATTTCATGCCAACTGCCTCAATACACTAAAACTGAGATCAAGCTGATGATTTAGGAAGAGATCACCACAGACTGCCTCAGTGGCAGGCAGCATGAGTACCCAGGCCTCCACAGATGAAGCTAATGAAGGTTTCGTGTATTAGATACACTAATGTGAGGGTAATGGATACCAGTACGAAGAGGTCAAAAAAGAAACAGATACACTGCCAGAATCCACTTCATTAAAAAGAAATGGTGTGACTCTCCGGTTAACCGGTTATTTTGGTAACTGTTACCATCAAGGACTCAAAACTAAGCCATATACGTAAAGGTGCATGCAAACTGTTGAGCAGCTGTGTTGGTGAAGCAGTGAATTACAGGTGACAGAAAAAAGCCCATCGTGAGCACCAATGCATATGCATATGGTGCATGCTGCTATTCTGATACAATTACAAGCAAAATAAACCACAGACAGCACAAACTGGGTAGTGAGAAAAAATACATCCTAACAACACAATACAATACAGAAGATTTTCTGCGAAAAGAGCATGGCCCTAAGAGATCCTGAGATCTTTAGCTTGGCTTTGTTACTTGTGAACACATAGCCTGGATAAACAGGGAGACAAAGGCAGAATAAACCTCCCTATATCAATGACCTTTACTCAGCAGCAGCAGTGCTTCAGTTTTCCCAGGGTTGAAAATAAGGTAGCTTTAACACGGCCAGCTGGCAATATCATCCAAGCATTACTTCATGGGAGATGCTGAACTTTCAGGTTCTTCTCAGTAAAGAGAGACATGTCTGTATTTCACCAGCATACTGATGAGTATCCTTTCTAAATTCTGAAGTGGTGGCTCTACAAGGCATCATATTAAAGTACCTGGGAGGCAGAATATGGCCTTAAGGGCTGCTGCATTTCCAAATAGTTGATGACGACATACAGTTGTCTGCCAGTACCTGTTAAGCCCTTTCTCAGAAGTGCAGTGAAGAGCAAGAATAGCCTCCAATGTATCAGCAATGTCCCTCCCTCACCAAAGCAATAAACCACAACCAAACGTTCTTTTAGACATTCAGCAGAAAAGTAATGATGAAGCAACCTAGATCTGAGGGTGAAGAAAGCAATGCACAACCAACGCACCTAGTACGGAACACAGAGGAAAGCCAAACTTGGTGCAGAGCCTGTCCAAATGCCATTGACAAACAAATTCAAACTATTATCTACTCTTTTTTTTTCCAAATGGATGAAATCTTGGTATTACTAAAGTCAAACGCAAACGTCCCCATTTATCAATGCCTGTAATTCATCTGCAGGAAATTAACTGTCAGGCTTTCAAGCACTTTTCCTCTTGGGTAATACTTGAAACATTCATCAGCTGTGCAGCAGGATCCCAGCATCTGTTTAATTTTCCTCTTGATAGATAAAGATTGCAGCAGCTTCCATGTTGCTGCATTTATCTACATTTTGAGTAACAGACTAATAATCTTTCTACTTCCCCTGTCAGGATGGCCTTTTTCCATGAGCTCTTCATGTTTCCTCATCTGCAGCTGTTAGTAAGCGAGAAGCTGCTTTGGATCGCTTGAGGAGTCTACTGCTTTCTGCTTAAGAAACATGATTCTAGGAACAGACAACTCAGCCGTCAAGAGATTATTTCACAGATGCACTTGGCATCATATGAAGCCATTTTCAGCTGGCAATAGCTTCAATAAACATGTAATTTCACCCCAGAAAAAAGCAGGCTTAGGAAAAAGCGATGATGAAATCAAGAGTGAGCAACGTGCACTGCTGAGCAGTATTTTTGATGTTCACCATGCCCTTCCAGAACTTGCTTCTGTTCAGCCTTACAAGTCCGCACTCCTGCTCATGAGGCACCAAGCACAGGCGCGAAAGGAGACTTAACAGACCAAGGCAGGGAATTACACAAGGGTATCAACAACCCAGGCAAGTGGCATAGCGAGCTATGTCGGTTTAGTGCCTTGTTTCACCTATCAAACTCCATATTTTATAGGGCAATAAAAATACTTCCTTGATTACACAATAGATGGACATTCGGTTTTGCTGCTTACCCCAGAAATATGCTTATGCTCTGTTTTCTTTTGTGTTAACAACTATGGGATTGACAAGCCTCATAAGTGTAGAGGATACAAAGCATTTGATGTTGAACAGTCTACAACCTTGCCAACCACAGTCTACATGAAGGATTGAGTTTGATTACAGACAGGTAACATTTCTCACAAGGATGTTTAATGAGCTGAAATATTTTCTGATGACTCTGCAGCTGGAAGAGAATAAGTAACTGTATTATTCTTCCTTTATTTGTATTCAAGCAGCACTCAAAGTATGCAAGGTGTTTTACCTGGAATTTTTGCTCATGTTCTCCCAGAGGAGCTCCCCATCAAAGGAAACCCAATAGAAGAAATATCCAGCTTGTAGAAAATTCAATTAAGCACTTTTGCTTCAAATAAGAGGCTTACTCACAGTGCTGTAAGAAGAGACTGAAAATGCACACTACGCTGTGCGGATATGGAATCTATAGCTAATCCTATATAAATGCACCAAAGCGAATATTCCAGAATTAACAAACACTGTGCATTTTCTCTTGCACATCACATTCCATCAAGAATTTGTACTCTAAGCTGCTTGGAGCATTGTGAATTAGTCCATAAGAACTATAAACATTAGGAACTGCACTTAAGAATTCTTCTTTTCAAAGTTTCAAAAAGCAGATTTAATTTTACAGTTCTCCTATGAATTAGAGGCTAAGGAAAAGAAAGCAAAATCCCATTTTCCATAATGTAATTTATTACTTGGGGACTTTTTTTTAGATTTATTTGTGATTTACATTAATGTAAATGATAGGACAGTAGGTTTTGGCGTTTGAGTTTAATTTTTAAATGAGTGTTCATACAAAAAAAATCTCCAGTCTCCTCCATCTACACTACCTGCATAACACCTGGAGGAACTTTCAGAATCCCATGTTAAGGACATCCCCTGAGCTCTATCTTAGACTCACAATTTCTATAGTCATTAAGGGGTAGAAACATCTCTTAGTTCAAAAGACTTTGTTGGGTCAATTACTTGATTGGGGACTACAGAAACAATAATTACTGGAGACCACGTTTTGGTGAACTTTGGGCTACATTTTTATTTTTCTTAGAAAGAGAAGACAACATAAGTACAAACTTCCTTAAACTCAAGAAGAGGGAGTTAAAAATTTCCAGATGCCCAAATTCATAACTAACTTGAAAAATTGTATTTCATAACAAATAACAAAAGTCATTAAATGTAAAAAAAATCTTTTATGCCCTTTTAGATCCTCCCATACTGCTGAATACACTGACTCTTTCAATATGCAACTCTGAAGGAGCCAATCCAAAAGGAGAATATTTCTGAAATGCAATTTAAAAAAAGAAAAGAGGAACCAGAGTGGGCACACGTTTCAAAAAGTCTGACTATGCATGTAAGTTTTTGAATCAAAACCTATCGTTGTTCAACAGTTTTCACATGAGTTTCACATACTTTCATATCCAGAGCAGAAAACCCACTGCAATGATCAAACTGTGATGTGTCTTTGCCCAGATATTTTCTTCTGTGTCTGCTAAGAGGATAAAATAGAACGTACCAAGTGCAAAGTTCTTTGATGCACAGGTAAATCTATGATTGCTTATCTTGTGAAATCAGCCTTTCATTTAAATGTGAGTCTCTATACGGACGTAGTTGCAGCAAATCAGACTCTGTCCTAATTTATCTAAGAAAGGGTTCCCACTCCTTCTGCTTTAACCACACTCCCTTGACCTTATTCAATCCATTCCTTCTCCAGCATTCATCTCTCCTCTGATACTGTTTGTTTGCCAGAATTGCAGTATTTAAGATTTGAACTCAAACACTCTGCAAGCGAGCTGAATACCCTTAATTTCTATGTATATCTGTAGTTATGAATCCTTCATCTGAAAGGTTTGAGGCCAATGCTATCATGAACAGAAGTATTTTTTAAGAAACAGCTTAACTTTGAATGTATTTTGCTACATTTAGAGCTATTGCAGAAGCAAATATATTAAATAACAGCTGTCTGCACACCTTGGATGTTGACAGCGAAACCTTAGGCAAGTAAGGCTTCTGTAAGTACAGAATGCAACTTTCCTTTAAAAATCTCAAAATACTGATTTGGACAATTAATCTTAAATACAGTGGTCTTTTTATATATATCTGGTTATCCTATGTGAAGCACTTGTGAATTTTTAAATTCTGAAAGTTCACTCTGTAGTTTAGTATCATTTCTAATACAAGTCCTGAAATGCTATTTACTATTGGGGTGCTTTGTGCCCTGATTTATTAGTGTGCTGTAGATCAACATTTTTCAGTCTATAGTCTGTGAGACTCTGTTTAAGAGAAGTAAACTATCATCATGAGACTTAGGTTTGTTTTCTATAGGCCAACACCTTCATTGTGTGAAGCTTGCATTTGAATTGGTAACCACTGCAACAGACAAATCACACCAATATTAGTAGGACCAGGATCTATAGATCAGCACTCCAAGTCTCCTGGATTTCTCCTCATACTCTCCTCATTATTTAGTCCATACTGGATTTACTAGCTCATCAAGCTGTCTTTGGAGATGGGTCTAGACTTCTACTTGTCAAAAATTTCACTACCTTCTCTTTTTCTGCTTCCAATATACAGGAAAAGATCTCTGTTCTTACAGCTACCAGCCACTACTCTGAATTTGCCTTAAACCTACATGTGCAGCTCTTTTCAGTCTGACTTCAGTTAGAAAAGTAAAAAAACATTTTTCTAGTAAACTCTGTTAATCTCATTATCTTTCTCACCCAGCACAAACAAAACCCTTGACAGCAATTCAGCCCACAAATTCAGAAGCTATGAATCGCTACACGATAAGATTACTGTTCACAGTACTTCCAGATAAAGAAACTATTTGTTACAGATGAAACTTGCTTTCTTTTTCTGGCCTATCTAGACCTAATGCCCCAGTAGCACATAATTTCTGCCAGTTCAAATGCACTCTGTTAAGGTGTGAAGGCATCAAGCAGAATTCTGCAGTCCTGCCAATACTGTCAGTGTTAATAACTGGATGCAATAGTTGCCCAGATGAACATATTATCTGAGACTACTAAATATAATATTCTTTATAGTTAAATGATGGATGAACTAATCTTATCTCCTTTTATGACAAGGTGACCTGCTTGGTGTACGAAGGGAAGGCTGTGGACATTGTCTACCTGGACTTCAGTAAGGCCTTTGACACTGTCTCCCACAGCATCCTCCTGGAGAAGCTGGTTGGGCATGGCTTGGACAGGCATACGCTTTGCTGGGTTAAAAACTGGCTGGATGGCCGAGCACAGAGGGTTGTGGTGAATGGAGCTAAATCCAGTTGGCGACCAGTCACAAGCGGTGTTCCCCAGGGCTCTGTTTTGGGGCCAGTCCTGTTTAACATCTTTATCAATGATCTGGATGAGGGGATTGAGTGCTCCCTCAGCAAGTTTGCAGATGACACTAAGTTGGGAGGGAGTGATCTGCCTGAGAGTAGGAAGGATCTGCAGAGGGACCTGGATAGGCTGAATCAACGGGCTGAGGCCAACTGTATGAGCTTCAACAAGGCCAAGTGCCGGGTCCTGCACTTCGGGCGCAATAACCCCATGCAGCGCTACAGGCTTGGGGACGAGTGGCTGGAGCTGCCAGGCAGAAAAGGACCTGGGGGTGTTGGTGGACAGCAGGATGACCATGAGCCAGCAATGTGCCCTTGCAGCCAAGAAGGCCAATGGACTCCTGGGGTATATCAGAAGGGGTATGGTTAGTAGGTTGAGAGAGGTTCTCCTTCCCCTCTACTCTACCCTGGTGAGACCACATCTGGAATATTGTGTTCAGTTCTGGGCCTCTCAGTTCAAGAAGGACAGGGAGTTGCTTGAAAGAGTCCAGTGCAGAGCCACAAAGATGATGGAGGGAGTGGAGCATCTCCCTTATGAGGAGCAGCTGAGGGAGCTGGGTCTCTTTAGCTTGGAGAAGAGGAGACTGAGGGGTGACCTCATTGATGTTTATCAATTTGTAAAGGGCGAGTGTCAGGAGGAAGGAGCCAGGCTCTTCTCTTCTGATGTCCAATGACAGGACAAGGGGCAATGAGTGCAAGCTGGAGCATAGGAGGTTCAATCTGAACATGAAGAAAAACTTTTTTACTGTACAGGTGACAGAGCACTGGCCCAGGCTGCCCAGAGAGGTTGTGGAGTCTCCTTCTCTGGAGACATTCAAAACCCACCTGGACGCGTTCCTGTGTGACCTGGTCTAGGTGATCCTGTTCTGGCAGGGGGATTGGACTGGATGATCTTCTGAGGTCCCTTCCATCTCCTAATATTCTGTGATTCTGTGAACTCTCATCTGTAATCCTTCCACGGTTTGTTGCTAGACTCTTGCAAGTGCTACAAGAGGGGCAACCCTAGAACACCATCCTAGAGGATAACTATATTCTGTATCAGCCCCAAGACTTTGCCTCTTCTGTGGATATACAGGTTTTTCTGCCACTTTTCTGCTGTACCTGTGAAGAACAAGCTGAAACACTCTACTGTATATAGTGCAATAATATAGCAGCAATTTAGCCAAAGAAGATTAACTACGATGAATAAGAGATCTATAAATTTCTTTAATGTCCCAATGTAAAGCCATCTGACAAAGCTAGTATCAAGTAAGTTAAAGTAATGATATTTTGTTCTCAAACTTATACACAAACAGATCATATTCAGCAGTTTTTATTAGATGTAGTAGAGTTAGTAATACAGCAATACAGGGCTTGTAATTTTGCTAAATGGTACCCACTTGGACTCAAAATGACTGAATTTCAGTCAAAAAAGTGCATCCAGAGCACCAAAATCACAAAGCTAAGGAAAATTATGCATTTTTACCTCCGTAATTCTGACAATTTGTTCTTTGGACAGCTGCAACGTCCCTTTGCGGTGAAGCAGGGACCTGAAGTTAAGCTCAAGTAATCTCTATGTTGGGGATAAACTTTTGTCTTTCCTGTAAGAATCTGCCCATTTTACTCAACTGTAACTTTCTGAAAAGCTGAAATCTGCCCATTCTCTTCTGCGCTGCTGGGTTTAGTAATACTCAGATTTCATCTAGATCGGGCAAGAGTCCAGAATGAAGAAAGGGAGATGATTATTCCCCTGCCTAAACTAAGTGGACTACGTGGAGAAAGAGATTTCTGATCAAAACGGGATAAGACGCAAGCCTTGAGGAGGAAAGAGGAAGACTGGGAACGGCAGTCTGAGGGGGATGAATGAATAAAAGACTGGTAGGGAAAGGAAAGAAAAGGGAAGTTAGGAAACGAGTTTCCTTATTCCAAATTTAGAAAAGGAGTGATTTGAGATGACCTATGAAATTTTACGTAACACTGCAGTCTGCATAAATGCTGAAGTCAGTGGGAACTATGTGCCATATAACATCAACAACTCTGATAAACCAAGTCCTAGGCTTCTCAAGAGCTACCAAAAACATTTATGTGAATATCTCTGAATTTCAGTTCCCCATCTGTCAAGTGGGAATAATAATAATCCACTCATATGGGTAATGTAAAAACAAATTCATTAATGCTTGCAGATACTGTAGTAATGAGTATCATAAGAAAAGCACAAAAGCAGCACTAACTCTGCATTAAGAGCAGGGTTTGATTAGTCTGCAGTAAACAACAAATGGGCCTTTTGTTCTCTGTCTATGTTTATATCTTAATAGAATGAAGTCTTGGTATTTAATAATTCATAGACCATAAGCAATACCTGTAGCAGCAGTAAGAAAGAGGCACTGGCCATCCAGCCAACAAGGTAAAGAATACAAACTACTGAAGCGGAATTGAGAGGAAAAAGCAAACTGTGACTGTGTAGCTTAAAGGCTACCTGATTGCTTATGTGTAGGGGAAGGAGGAGAGGATAAAATAACGATTTTAATTCAGACACCTAATTTGTAAGGTTGCCTTTGCAACTTTCATAATTTCCTTTTCATTCTGCATTACGTGTGTTCATGTATTGATGCTCATGCAAACACACACAAATCTTCCACACTGACACCATGTGTATGCCTATATCTATAAATTAAGTAATTTTCAGTTAAACCAATAAAATACATCTAGAACCAATATATTCAGTGCTACTGCATAATGAGGTTAATAAATTGACTTATAGCATAAATTATTCATGGTACTATAGTAGCTTGAAAATATATTTTTCAGTTCTTTTGAACTTAGACTAATCTTAGAACAACAAATGATGAAAGTTCAAACAAAAGCTAATTTTGTTTAATGAACTAACCAAGGAGGTATTGTGAAAGTATTGTGCAACCAAATGCTAAGCTAATTATCGTGAGATCAAATAACTGTTGCCATAGTTACTGGACAGTGTTTTCCATAACCACTTTTATCTCTTCCATAAATCTTTGTGACGCAACAAACATAAAAAGTTGACTGTAAAATGACTATTAAGTTTTGAACAGCATTTAGCTACAACTGACCTGTCACTGTGCTTGTGTTCCCATGTCTGTCAGAGGATGATAAAAGACAAGTATCTGCTCCAGTTATCAGAGAAACAGCTATAGCTACAGCTTGTCTTGCGGACTACAGTTCAGGTTGCTGATTTTAGCATAAGATCTTTTTCTTTGGGGTATCAAACACATTTGGGTTGATTTGTCTGTCTTCAGACTGTAAAGTATAAAGAAGGCCAGCTTGTTTTCTCATTTTCCCACAAAGGTGTACTATTATTTTATGTTAGTTCACATTAGATGATGCAGTGAACTCTACAGTAACTCAAAGCTAAAATCAAAATTTGGGTCAGAAACAACTGAATATAAAAGTCAACATCAAAAGTGGATACCACTGCATAATGAAACAAGCCCTGCTGCTCTGATTGAATGTCCCTGTAAGGGAGTCTAGGCAGTACAGACTCAACAGCTTGCAACTGCAAAAATTGTCCTCAACAAATAAATATTTTACATTATCTACATTTTTATGTACACAGTTATACCAGGGGATTCATCTAATGCTTGGAATTAATTTAAATTTAAAATGTTTTTTTGACTGGATTAACTCCAGAAAATAAAGACAAAGATGTATATACTGGAGCATAAGCTATCTCAGCCCCTCAGTGAATTTTCTAAATTCAGTATTTGAGTATAGATGTTGAAATAAAATCCCCAACAGCAGAAAAGAAATGTTTTCTAGGCATTTGTACTAAATGACAATTCTCTGCTCCTCTGACACCCTGCAATCTCATGTAACTCCTGCCAGCCTACACAGGGTGCTGCAGAAAGTCCCACAAACCAGATGTGGCTCCAAATATGCTTCTGTCTTAAATTCATGAGCAACTGAATATTAACTAAAGCTAGCCACAAATTCTACAATGAAAAACATCAAGTTGATCAATTTCTTATGTTTCAAGAAAACGCTGTGGATTTATAAGTTTTTTCACATCACCAGCATTTTTCTGATGAGTTCCTGGGGGAAAAGGAACTTCTCCAAACCCAAAACAGTTTCAGTACACTAGATGTCCCAAATTTCCCGCTGCAGACTCAGGAAATTTGGCCACTGCAAGGCCCACAAGATCTAACTCTTGCCAGACTTTGCAGCAGTAAGAGGTGAGGAAGCCCCAAGGTCTAATTCAAAGCCACGTTGCACTGGAGAGGCTCCATTGGCATCATGGTTTCTCTGACTGTCCCATCAAGGGACTGGGGGTGTCCAGGACTTGGAATACAGCAAGCCAGAGAAGCAGCAGGGAGATCTTGCAATGAGAGGTTGTGTTGGAGCAGTCTTGGGGTTCTTGAAGTTGAAAGTGCCATTTCTGCCAGCTTCATAGCAGTAACACAAACAAGAACACCCCAGACCAAGTCAACACTGGGACATTGCGTACCATTTCAGAGCAAACACTTGCCCAGCAAGTATTTTCACAATTTTCAATACATAGGACATTTTCTATTTTAATCAGTTCAGCAAATGAAAATCTTATTTTTAGCTATTTTCAACATATTTGTCAAGCACAAAGACAAAACAAATGAGATTAAATTTACAACCCAAAGAAACTGCAGTTCTAAAATAAACTCTAAACAAAAGAATTTGCACAGGTTTCTCTCAAGCTTAGATCTCTGCAGACTCCACAACATGTTTTAAACTTTGCAGCTCAGCTAATAAAACTCAAAAACACCACCATTCCTCTCTGAGGCACTTGCATGGCTCACAGAGGAGACAAGTGGCAAGGACCATCTTCGAATTCCACTGATTTTTGCTGCTCCTGTGACCCCAAAACAGCCTCACAGCATCTGAGCAGTTCAGATCCGAGTCTAGAACTGGGAATTGAAATGCTGTGCCATTGATCTTCCTGCTTCTCAGCTGAATTAGAATCTAATGCATTGTGGTAAATAGGACAAGAAAATGGATGCATACAAAAGCATCTGATCAGACGGTTAACAGAGGATTGGGTAACTAAGAAGGCACAACATAGAAAATAACAGCTTATAAAATAAGATTTGAAAACAGCAAACAAAAATGAAATCAGTTCTACAGAGCTCCAGTAAAGAAGATTTTCATAGTGCTACAGGGGACTCTAATGCTGAATTTTGGATCACAAGTCAATGATTCACACATTGCTGGGTATTTTTTTCCTCCTTTCTCATTTTCCCAGCGTAGTAAGAAGCTCCATTACTAATTTACCTAAGCTTCAATGCTCAACTTCAGCTAACCTTTAGCATGTTTTTCAATGTTTCTGCAATGAAGCTGCCATCTCGATATCACATGGCTGCAATATAAACTGTCCCTTACTAAAACTTTTTTTCAGGTAGAAAATAAAACCTTACATGTGTTCCAAGGAGAACTGTTTAAAGAAAGAGATCAATTTGTTAGTTACATTGGTGTCACCTTGAAACAATGGAATTTTAGTAAGCTAAAAATCCTTGAACAAACAAACAATAATACACCCTGTCTGTAGCCTAAATCCCCACAGTCCCTATGCAGGGCAAATGGATGTTTTGTTCGAGAAAGGATAAGGTTGCAAGAATTGTATTCGTAGGACTTGCAATATCAGCTTATTTTACAGCAATTCTATATAGTGGTTGAGAATGTTCATTTTTTTAATCCAGGATATGCTGGAGATGGAGATACTGTAGCAAATAAAACTCTTTTTTTTTTTTAAAATATTCTGTAACTGTTCATTTGACTAGAAGACTGTGCAGATCTAGTGCTGTGACTTTAGCTTTGCTCATGTTAAACTGCAAAGAATTCAGTGTATTACACAGAAACTTCATGACGGGAAAAAATTTAGTCTGCAGTCCCGGGGGTTGTTTTTATGCTGTGAGCCAGGCAGCAGTTTTGAAGAGATTTCCATGCTTTTTGCTTCTTACAACACTCCAAAGCAGACTTACAGACTCAGTGCATCTCAAAGCCAGCATCTCTTTTTCTATGCATCACAAAGACCTTGATTAAACTTTAAGCACCAGCTTGTTGGGCATTTTGGAAATTATTTCTCCAATAACTTGACAGAACAAAACCCGTAGGAACCCAGATGAGAAGATTGTATAACCTCTGACAACAGCAGCCATCCCAGGATGCCAGACAGCCCTAGAAAGCAGACAGTCTGTTCCAGAGAGCAAAAGAGGTGAAGTGAGGAAGAAAAGTTGAATAGAGCTTGAAAGAAGGAATTCAGACTTCAGTGGTTGGGGAGATTATTAGATTTAGGTCAACAGCCTCACTGCAGTGATTCCTAAGCTTTTCTTTCATAACCCCACTTCTAGCATTACAACCCTATTTTCACTGCAACTTTTGATACTGTCCATACTTCTGAATCACTGCTCTGAATAGTAATTTTGAAGATTTTATAACATTTTATGAAGTTAATCCAAAGCATTGAATACAAGAGAAACAAAACACACAGCTCCTAACTCTCCACACACTGGCATCACTTGTTTAGTAGTTTCCCTTGAATTCTAGTGGTGTATATGAAGGGAGGGGACAATGCTCTGCACCTCTTATATAAATAGAAAACATTCTTTGTACCATTACATAAAACTCATTTTGCAAAAGACTTTTTCTAAAGCTTTTATACTATTTTACTTATTTCCTTGCCTGATTAGCTTTTAACCAAATGTAGATGTTTTCCCTGACCTATTTTCAAAGCTAACTAATCCCTAAATCCCCCAGTTATGCAATCCTGAAGGATTAAACGTTTGTCAGCAGAGTCTGGTTTTGTTTAGACTGAGTAAATTTCAGCAATTTAAATACAGTTCATTGATTAAATTACATTCATAGAATGCTGGCCCTTGTCACAGGGAGTCTGCCAAAGTAGCTCTATTTGGATGTATATGATATAAACTTCTGCTCGTAGTTAAGGCCACAAAATATTTGCATGTGGTGCATCTGGTAAGAGAATGAGGCTCTTTTTATATAAAACACTTGTTCCATCTCTGTATTACACTTATAAATATCTATATAGCAGTAGCACCTGAAGGCCAGCCTGGTCAGAGCAGCATCATCCTAGGTAAAACGACAATCTCTGCTCCCAAGCATGCAATCTAAAAGGCAAGACAAACCAGGTGGAGGAGACAAACAAGTGAGTTGGTCTGGGGGTGGTAGTAAAGATGGGGTAACAAATAATAGGATGCACAGGATTTGCAGCCAATGAGGAAGAGCAATGACAACATCCCATCTGCCCACCCGTAATTAGATCAGAGCTCTCGCTACGCAGTGCAGGGGAGCAGATCTGAAGAGACATTTGGACAGGTCTTCGTCTTGGAGCTTCTCCTGTGCTTAGTAAGGTGTCATGAGCTAAAGGGTAAAGATGCCTGGGGAGAAGTGGAAGATTGAGACCAGCAACAAAGGCAGGCATCAAGGACACAGTGAGATAACAGATCTCACTGTCAGGAAGGTGTATTCTGCTTGTTTAGGTTTTGCTCACACACTCAGAACATTCTTTAAAAGTCACCTTTACGGTGGTTTAAGCTAACTGGTTTTACTTCTCATTTACAGTGGACTGGGAACTGCTATTTCCAGTTACACTCACTCAGTTGAAAGGGTATAACCTGAACTTGTTAGCATTGAACAGCTGCTTTGTACTTCTCAGAATGCACTGAGATCATTTGTAGTGAAATGAAGATGACTTTATTGGAAGTGTGAACACCAAGAGAGTGATTTAAAAGAACTGGAAATGCATTTCTTCAGGGTTATACATGAACCTCTCTAAATGAGGAAGTCAAGAATTATTTTTTTTCTTATGTAGATATGATCCCTGCTTAGGATATCTGAATTTAACATGTGGCAGATGAAGGCTTAAGCCTACAGGAAACAAGAACACATGAACTGCTTTCATAAACTGCTGCTTTCACCTAATCCAGCAATTGCTAATTCAAACAGCTGAAATAGAATGATCATGCACAATTCACTTTCAAACACTCTAAATCTGTACATTTAGAACTTATTCAATGTACCTAGATTTGTGCCCTCCAATCCTGAAGAACTGGAGATTTCTACTTCAATTCATTCTGATAAATCTCTCCATTATGTGAGCAGGGACTATGGATTAAATAGTCATGAAATTCGAGTTTAGTAAAAACAGTTATTACACCATTGCAACATATCTACTGAATATAAAGATGCAAAAATAGTACTTTCCACATTCCGTGACAATTTCTGTAAATACAGTTGTCTACACAATTACACGGTCCTTTCTTTCTGGAAATGTAAGTTATTTTCAGTTTCTACAAGGACAGGAAAAACAGCTCGCTGAACCTGAGGCTTCAGTATTGCAAAATTCTGTATGGATAAGCCAGCTCTTAAAAAGAAAGTCAGACTACTTGCTCACATTATGGGCGGATACCCCGAGCTGCTGCAAAATACAACTACAACCATTATCCTGTAGCAAGCAACAGATAACAACAGCTTTACAACAGATACGGACAGCATCCAGGGGACAGCATATTGACAAAATCTGGGGGAAATTCATGTCTGTATTTGTTGCATACCAAAACAGAAATACCAATGAAGGATGAAAAATAACTGAGTAAAACTGAAAGTAGAAAAATAAGACTACTCTCAAAAATAATGGAAACAAAGGAAGTGAAAATGAAGGGAAACTCAGTTACAGTGAAGCACTGGGAAAGACATCTAAGGCCTTGAGAAAGAAAAGGAACTGTGCTACTACATGTACCTTGTGCTGGGCAGCCTCACCATGCAACTTCTGAACAGCTCACACTCATCAGAATATGGCTTAATCAAAACAAGTGAAAAAATCTTAAGCAGTAGCGAGCAAGAGGCTTTAACACAAAATCTGTTTCCAGGAAAACCATTTCACAGAAGTAAATCAAGAATACAAGATTAATAAAAATAGCAAAGGCTTTTTTTGTATTTTATTTTCCTAAGTTTTAAAGCAGGTACTTTGAATCCACTGTATTTTTATTCCTAAACCAATGAAGTCACAATACACCATCAAAGTAGTTTGATATACTTCCTATTACACAAGCTAGACTGCACACTAAGCAGCTTTTACTGTAGGCTTCATACAGAAGAGTTAAAAAGCCTTGCTGGATTATCACCTGAATTAGCAGAAATCATCTGGCGTGCTCCTCCTGTTGTTCTTACTTCAGGATTTAAGAGCAAGATTATAGGACTTGTCATTGGAGATCTCTCAATACAACTCAATGCTGATGCATGACCCTCCATGTATCTGGTGACATACCACAAGGGCAGTGGATCTTTAGCTCTTCAGTGAGGACAGACCAGGCTGAACATCTGGAGAGGACTCTGGTGTCAGGTTGTTTCTGAAGGAAAGGACCTTCTAGGAATATCTTCTCAAGCATGGGATCTGGCTGGATGGCACTGCCACGATGAGAGCAAAACTTCAGAACATCCATCAGCATCAGCCACCAAGCAGAAAAAGAAAGACCACAGGGTTGTAAAGCAAAGAAGTGAGATATAAGCACGGGAAGGAAGGGGTGAGAGATAGGGCTCAGATCAGTGAACTCCCATGGTGAGCAACCGCTTGACAGGAGTAGGTAGCAGGCACAGTTAGAGAAGTGTATGTATACACTGCATATAACGTATACACTATCTTGAAAACACTAGTGAAAGGGGAAAATTCCCACTTACATTCACCACACTGATAACTGTAAAAGACCATAAACACAAGTTTTAATAATAATGGTGCTGGGCCAAGTCCCACAGTGATCGTGGGTACAGGCCTAGCTCAAATATTTTGCGTTCTTCAGCATTTCTGGACAGACTTTGAATCAGCTGATACTGACGTTCACACTTGATACATGCATTTCTAACTTGTTACTGAATGTAAAATTCATAGACCTCATCCAGGAACAGCAAGCCGATTCTATATTTACTCTCAAACCTCAGCAGAATATTGTACTTTTTTGACAGATTTTGAAGAAAGAGCAGTCAAACAGCTTCCAGTTCAACCCTTGAAGGAAATCTAACTGAGAAGCAAGAAGACTGCCACTGTCAATGGTTACAACAGGACCTGGGGAAATGACATTGTCAATGTCAGTGGTTACAGAAGGATTCCCGCATGCAGTGCCTAACCAGTTAGAAGATGCAATTTCTCAAAAAAAAAAAAAGTCTTTGTATGGTCATCAGGTTTCACTTCAATATTCATTTTCACCTGAAATACTATTGAAACCACACATTAAACCAAAAGTGTATGCAACTTTTGGAAAAAGTTCACTATAGCGCAGGGATGACATTTGCCTCTATGCTGATGACCTGCAGAAAATCTAGGCATGTTTTATCACAGAATCACAGAATCACAGAACGTTAGGGATTGGAAGGGACCTCAAAAGATCATCTAGTCCAATCCCCCTGCCGGAGCAGGAACACCTAGATGAGGTTGCACAGGAAGGCGTCCAGGTGGGTTTTGAATGTCTCCAGAGAAGGAGACTCCACAACCTCTCTGGGCAGCCTGTTCCAGTGCTCTGTCACCCTCACTGAGAAGAAGTTTCTTCTCAAATTTAAGTGGAACCTCCTGTGTTCCAGCTTGTGCCCATTACCTCTTGTCCTATCATTGTTTGTCACCGAGAAGAGCCTGGCTCCATCCTTGTGACACTCGCCCTTTAAATATTTATAAACATGAATGAGGTCTACCCTCAGTGTCCTCTTCTGCAAACTAAAGAGACCCAGCTCCCTCAGCCGCTCCTCATAAGGGAGATGCTCCACTCCCTTAATCATCTTTGTAGCCCTACGCTGGACTCTCTCCAGCAGTTCCCTGTCCTTCTTGAACTGAAGGGCCCAGAACTGGACACAATATTCCAGATGCGGTCTCACCAGGGCAGAGTAGAGGGGGAGGAGAACCTCTCTAGACCTAGAGAGAGGTTTTATGATGGTGTGAAGTGCTTGCTGTGGCAGATATTTTCTGTGGTGTCTCATAAAACTCAGTCCATGCAATAGGCAAGGTTTTCCAGATTAAACTCTAGTCCTACATACATGAAACATTCCCTATAATTTAATTACCGTTTACAAATTAATTTCTATAAGTGAATTACATTTTGGTGTTACAACACTGCCATCATTTTGAAGATACTGCCTAGAAAAAGAGCAGAATAGAATGCAATATTTCAAGTTAGATCTTTTGTTCAAGTCTTTGGTTGTTTATTTTAAAGACAGTATCTTAAAACAATTTTTTGCCTAAAGACTGTTTTTCTATTTTAAGGCTTAAACAATCTGTTCCATGAACCACCTGGAAAAACGTGTTGAAAAATAGTTGAAAACATCCTTTCATTGTAATTCCTGGAAAAAGATGTGACAGTCATTATCTTTGATGAGTCTTTCGTATTTATGAAGAGTTAATTTAAATATCACGCTGATCGCTCCTTCCCCCTCCAAGCAATACTGAACAATAAGAATTTATTACATTGCCTACTATAGATCAAATGCCATCATTTCCTGTTATAATGAAGACAGTACAAAAACATACTAGTAAGACTGAAATTACATTTTACATAAAAAACTCTTTTCTTTATACTTGGACCAGACCTGCACTGTTGGCTAAATACTGCACTGCCGTTTTCATGATCCACTCTCAAAGGTTGACTGACCCAGAGAGATGCTATCAGGGGCTGTATTACTCAGCCACACGTCCTAATGAAAAACTTTCCCGTTCCTGCACCCGCAGCCACTGACCGGCTGGCTCAGACACACCTTCCTATGCATCACCCAGGCAGGTCAATGGTTTGTACAGATGGTCTGAGAATACCAACATACAGGGAATGCTGCAGTGCCTTACATTTCGACACAGAGATGCTCTGTGCTTTTATGCAACTGCTTCTGAGGAGGCTAAGGAGCTGTAATTAGCATACATCACCTCTCTGGCAGTGCAGCTAATCAGGCTAAAAAATCCCAAGTGTCTCCACTCCTGAGCAGTCCTGCTTCTTGAGATGGAATTTTCAAGCTCTTTCTCGCTAATTGCTTACACTGCTTTCAGACTCACTGGCACCACAGAAAGCTTCCTTCTGGTGTGGAAATCAGGGTGGGGGGGAGACTCTGGCTGTGGAAGTGACCTTTTCTCTTTGTTAGGAACCTCATTACAGCGATGGATTCTTCTGAAGACGTCTATTGGTACTAACAATACAGACCACTTTCAAGCTTCTGCTGTACATTCAGTTTAACTCTCACTGAATTTTTGAGGTATTTCTTGGCCTCTGTCAACAGCTGTTTGAGAGCAAAGTACTGCAGGTGTCACAGCTGGTACCACCCTGCCAGCTGCAGCTCAGGCTCCAATTATGATTACAAACAGCAGAGGTTATGTGATGGCTGGTGAGTTGGGGTTGTTAGGTGCTCAAATCTACTTGTGCCAGATCAGATCAGACCACATGCTTGGGGTCAGGCTGGCAGCCCTGAGCCTTCCTCACTGAGAGCATCTCCCAAAATCAGGCCTAAGTCTGCACCTGAGCCCACACCCAACATAAACAATGCAGAATGGACTTAATAGTTACTATTCAGTTATGTTCAATAGGCACTTACTCAAGCTTCAGTTTACTTAATGCCTGCTCAGGTCTAAATACGATGTTCACAGTCCTTTGAGACACAGATGATCTAAGCTCTAGATGATCTCAGACCCAAGTGTTACAAGAAACTATCTACCTGCTCTGTCCTGGTAATGGCTGGTGTCTGCTAGGCTTCTCTCCCCCTTGCCATCCCAGGACCAATAGTAAAATATTTTTCATTGCAGGTCTGGCCTTTTCAGCTTGCTCTCTCAGGTTGTTGGATACTCTCTTCATTTATCAGCTCCAGAGTAATTTGTCACTGAAGTTATTTGGAAGATTACATAACTGTTTCACACTATGAAGTAAGAGTGTACTTGGAGCAGACTACTTCATGTCATTAACATTCAAACTCAAAATAAGTCACTATGTAGGGAGTGTCATGAGCACAAAATAAAGTGTAACAGCCAAGAACTAAATAATATTTAGATTACTTTTTATATCCTTCTTATATCATATTATGTTAACTTGATTTTATTTTTGCTTTGTAGCTATTTTTTCAACCAGTTTTTAGAAATGAGGGCTTTGTGAGTTCACCTTGAAAAAAACCCCACGTATAAACTAAACAATAAATAATTTTGTTGTGTTGATACGTCAGAAGGATGACATATAAGTTGCTACACCAGGAAAAGATACTTTTAATGTCAATGTCTCCCAATATCAGAAATTACTTTTTTTTTTTACGGTTAACTGTATTGCCAATGTAATGAAAATCTTAAATGGATCTACACGTTGTAAGATTAATAAATAGGAAGAAAACACAAAAGCTTCTCAATATTTTACTAGAGGACATAGTTTAAAAAGTCAAGGACAAAATTTGCTATGTAGAAGTAGGGCACTGCACTATATCCTCATTTAGTTTTAAGTTAAAAAACAAAAAAAACCAAGCCAGCAATCTCCCCTCTTTATTGAAAGGTCACTGTAATGCAATAGGACACAGTAAGCAGTTGTGAAATGACGCTCTCCAGAACCTGGTTGCAGCGTTGGAATGTGACCATTGTTGTGCAATGGAGTTTGTCACCATCATATGAAAACCCCATTGGGAAATAAATCTTTTGTTTACCTGTTCCTCACAGATAACCATCGGCTGATTCACATTCTGTAGTATTTTACTAAGGTCTAAAACAATACCTGAACTGCAAACATCGAGATCTTTTTCTTTCAACAACTCTATTCAAGCAATTTTGGAATAAGGTTTCTATATCCTACATATAGAATGTTTGGGGGGTTTTTGTGTGTGTTCCTCTTTAAAGAGAAGGTATGTCAACGGGTTCACAGCCTATTAAAAGCTTTTCAGTTCTCACTACCTATTTTTACCTGCTTAAAAAAATGCAATAATGATGCTGTGCTAGATATCCAGTGTAATATTAATCATGCTGATGTCTCAAGCAGAGGCTTGACCTCTGCTCAGGAGGAACAAGCAGTAAAAGCAAATTAACCCACATGTAGAGACATCTATGTATGAGCACATTGTTCTAATTACAATCTCCATTCTCAGGAAGTTTGGAGAATCTGAGGGCACATCTACACAGGGAGGTGTAAACAGAGCTCCTTCGCCCATTCCCTTGGGTGAGCTGATGCAGACTGGTGCTGATTCAGAATTTGTGTGGTCACATTTGCAAGGTACTGTACCGGATAGATGTAGAGACAACGCAGGCAGGGGAACTCAGTACGTCTGCACATGTCTGCAGACGCTCATCCTAAGCTGCAGACTTTCCCCAATAATAAAGATTATAATCAAATTTCTCTATCAGGAACCTAAAGAGATACTCCAAGTTTACATATAAAGCTCAAAATATGACTCCAGACTTACATTCCTAAATGTGGATTTAGGAAAATAACTTTTGAATGTGCAGTGTTGATGCAGAAACTTCACTTTCAGTGTCTTAAACTCCTCAACTGGCACAGCTGATCTGAAAAACACAAACTAGTTATGACTTAAAGTAGGAGTTTCTAACTTGCTTAGTGAGAAGCCTTTCTTTTCACTCCCATCCTCTTTGCTGATGTTACTCCTCCAAGACTAAGGGCTCTCATGACGTGGAAGATCTTTTCAATTGCAAACATCTGTTTGAAGTTTCTGGTCTGTAGTTAATGTCAGGCCATATTTTTCCACTAATACTTCCCAAAAACACCTGCTGCCAGAAGTATAAAAGGCCCACCACATATTTTAACAAAAAACAGGAGCAGTGAAATCTGCTAGACTAAAGGCTTTTGAAAAGGGAAAGAATTTGGCAGCTGTTTAGAAATGAGCAATTTAACATTCAGTCTCATCTTCTCAAAAGGTGACAGTGATTAACAGTCAGTCCACTGATGCTACTGGATCTTGTATTACTGTGCTTGTGAATCAACCTCAGACAAACTGCAGCAAAAAAGGCTATTTTAAAGATTAAAGGCTCACAGGTCAACCTTAGTCAGTAAGGGCACAGTCACTCACATAAAAAATAGCACAACAGACAAAGAACTGCTTTTTTCTGGCCACCTCTAGCTCATGCCATGCAAGTATTACATGTAATGGCAAATTTGCTTAGTAATAACTGTATTATTCATAAGTCATGGGGAATAAGGAATTACATCCTAAGCATCCTATCCATTCTATATGAAAAAGAGTTCCTGAATATATCCACAGAATACAGTTTGTTAGTCCAAAATTCATATCACTTTTCTATTGACAACTCATAGACAACCAACAGATATATTGGTTCCTACACTGAACCTCAAACACACTTCAAGACCCAGGAGAAGAATGCACCAAGATGGACATCCTCACAGCCTGTAGTGGTTCAGTGGATATGAATTCTTTCAGCACTGTGCACAATTTACAGCTTTGCATAACGTGTTCTGTTTGTTCTAATGTATGAAAATACTAAAGAAAATCATTTTGGATCCATAACTGGAACAGAAAGTGATTTGAGAACTGAGAGTTTTCATTCGTCATTTTAGAATGCACATGTAACAGGATGATGGTTTCAGTTTGAGTATTTTATATGTATTTATGGAATATAGTTAATACTTGGTAATGAAATTCACGTTCAGTGCTAGACTATCGTGCTCCTCTGTGCTCAATCCAGAGCTCAGCACATGGGCTTCTGGTATGTCCTAAAGAGAAAGACTCCACATCACTGCCCTGCCCATGCTCTCTGTGTCAGTACGTGTGAATGTATACACAAAAACACACACATATGTGAGTGGAATAATTTGCTATAGCTTAATAGAGACATTACTTACATGACATGTATAGAGATGCCCAAGAGATATCATGCCTTAGGCAGCTCCAATCTTTCTGATGATCCTCAGAGCAGAAAAACCTCCTACACAAAGCTGTCTTTAAAAGGCACAGTCTTACTCCTAACATAAATTTTCATGTCTATATTCTGCATAACATGTCTGGAGGTGTGGCTGAGGTAAAGCCTATTCAGTAGCTTTGAAGAGATTGCTAAAGAGCATATACCATGAGTAACTACTGAAACCATTTTAATAACAGTGATCTGGGGTTCTCTGTTCACAGAAAAAAATCATTGTCCCACTTACACTGTTTGATATAACACAATCATTTTTTTATTGTAGGCTTAGGAAAATAACATGGTATAATTTTTTACTATGATTGTTAGTCAGGAAAACTTAAAAATTACTTTAAAATTATTTTAGTTAAGTTTACTGAACAATTTTAAGTTTTAGACAGAAGTTTCTTCGGTGCAGTTAGGCCTGTACTTTTATTCACAAATCCATGTTTAAGTACTGTAAAATAGTGCACATGAGGACAATTCATAGGATGCCACTGTTAAGCTTAATTAATCATTCTTACTTCTCTGTTGAGTCATCACAATGAGATTTTTTTAATAGGGAAACCACTTCAAGAGAAATTTTTGAAGTTCGTGTTCTAACAGATTAGATAGAGAAAATGCTTTAGCTTATGAAGATCCTGCAACAGCATGTATTATTAAATGTACAGATGAATGTGCTGTACAGTCTCTATTTCCATTATCTGGAGTCAAAGGAAGAAATACATAGCAAGCTTTTTAACTGTACTTTTTGTAGATGTTTTGAATTTACATTATTAGTATTTTAATTTCACTTATGGCACATCCTTTAAACACATGCAGAAAGTTGTATGTTGATAGCATAAGATTTTTCTTCAATTATAGTAATATTTTTTTGAAGTAGAAAAAATACGGAAAATATTAAAGGATTTCATTATCTATTGTTCTAAGAGGTGGCTTTTATTTAGAAATGACATTCAGCTGGAACCAAAATTTTAGCATATTGAAGAGTGATAGTTGGCCCTGCCAGTGTACTTCAGGACATCATCACATGGTTGCCCCTGCAAGTTGCTTTTGGTTTCAGACCTCTCTCCTTACCCCTTCTCATCGGACTGAAATCAGCTGATCTCTTATAGGCATTCCCACAGTCAGCCAGCAAGCTGCTCGCTGTCAGATACCAAGCACCATATTTAGGGTGTGCCTTTTAAATACAGAGGCCAATAGGAGTTCAGTTGCCTCATTTTGTCTGTCCCGAAGAGTTGACTGCCTTCCCATCACAAAACCTTTGCCAACCAAAGAGTAAATGTTCTCAAGCTACAGGCTTAGCTTTCTGATTCTGCCTTTGCTGAAACTGCAAGCAAATTAAAATAAAATAAAATAAATTTTTTAAAGTCTATCTTACATATTCAGGATAAAATGTAATTAACTTTTAACATCCATGCAATCATTTTGTTATTGCAGCTAAAAAATAATTCTCAGAATACAGCTCTTCCAGAATCTCCAAGAAAAATACTCTTTGTTTCACCATTTTCTGATTCATTTGACTTTGGAAGCAAAATAAACACATTGCTGTGTTTAATATTGTTGCACAAGAGAATTCACAAGAATGAAATGTGTTCAAAGTTCCTAGAAAAAAATGTAGCAATGCAGGCTGCCAACTTGTTCAATGTCAAGCTCTAGGCAGTATAGCAGGACTAGCAGTAAATGACTCATAGTGAGTCACGCTTTAGCTATTTTTGCTTTTAAAGTAATGCCAGGCGCTGTGTTAATATTCAACCCAGAGTAAATTTAGCAATGCAAGAAAACAAGTGTTTCCATGGTTGCTCCTTCACAATGTTTATGGTATATACACAGCCATTAGCCACAGGAATTAAGCCAAATGAAGAATATGGAAATGTTCCTCTTTCATTTACAACTAAATTTTGCGACATTGGGTTTCATGACTCACTCAGCTACTAGATTTTCCAGCCCTAACAAAAAAGTAAAGCTATAGCTAGCACACCAGCAACCATACTGTTAGTGGTCAAGGGCCACTACTTTCCTCTAAATTACGGCCTGTGCTGCGTATGCAGCTGATCTGGAAGCACACTGGCACATCAGTAAATGCCCTGTTAAAAGCAAGTGTAAATGAACCAAGCAGTTTCCCAAGATAATGAAGTTACATGTATTTTTTTCAGGACAAAACAAGACTGATATGAAGCCCTCACTGGTGAAACTAAGTACTTCCATCATGGGCAATGTTGTGTGACACTTCTCAGGAGGAGCTGGCAGGGAGGAAAGCTGAAGGGAAGCACTGAAGGGAGGAAGGAGGCTGTGGCGTCATGTGAAAAGGGAAAGCAGCTGCAGAAAAACGAGGAAGGATGCTGATTCAGGCTGGGGAGCAGTTGGGTAAAAGGAGAGAAGTGGTAAAGAGAGGGGTAAATATCTGTCCGTGACATAGCTGTGATGTGACAGAACGCACATGCAGGCCTGATTTCAATGGAGCTATCTGCACAGCCGTGTTTGCTTAGGTGAGCAGGCATTGGTGAAATTGAGGAAAATGAGCCCAACTATGCAGACATCTGACATGGCATAACAAAACTCTGAGGGAGAATGGGAAGGGAGAATTTAATCTGGGTTGTAGGAAAAATAATAATAATCAAAAAAACCCACAAAAAAACCCAAAGCAATGGATGCTGCAACAAAGGTTAGGTGAATAGCTTACTTTGCCCACACTAATAACAGAGCAGCCAAACGTTTACATATGATCGCTTGTTAAACTTTTGTTGTTCACATTTTAATACAGTGATTTATTCACTAGTCTTAAATTGCAGTAATTACTGTTTTTACTGTAGAGGCCGATAAAGCAATCAGGAAGCTTTTACATTTTTTCCCTCAAAGAAATCTTTTTAACTTTTCTGCATGAAGTCTTCTTCCATGCTGCAACAAACAAGGCTTTATTTTTTCTCCCCCGTTTTCCTATCTGATTATAAACTAGCCACTTAGTTTATTCTGGAAGTTTATAGATAGTTCCTGATGAACAGCCTTCCTTGACAGACTTCTGTTGATTTCATTAAGTGCTGGATTGACCCACAGATTTTCAAACAGGGAGTGAGGGAGAATACTTAAGCCTGGGCCAGATCCAAAGAACTGAAGTAAACTACAGACGCTGATGCCCAAAATGATGAAAAATCCTGTTCAGTGGTCTCCTAACCCTGAAGGCATCTCCCAGCTTCTCCAGGGATCTGAAGTTCTGACTCCTGTACTTGCCCAGAGCTACCCAGCCAAGTAACAAGGAATACGCTGTTTGTCCTGCGACCTCTTTAGCTCTTGAAAATAGACACAGCTCCATCCAAGTGGAAGAAGAGAAAGTGGTGATGGAGATGGAAACCCAGCTTCCCAATCCTTGCTGAGTCCGTTAACTACTGGAGTACACAGTCATGTACCCTCTTCGCATCCTTCCTAGTCCCCTTCCGCTACCAGCTGCAGATGGTGCAGATTTGGCTTCAACTGAAGGGCTGAGGAGTGCCCTCTACAGACCAGCCTACAGCTCAGCCTATGACCAACTGGATGATGTCAGATGTAAGGTCCATCCCATCCGGCAGTCCTACACTGATGATGAATAATAGCAAAACCCTACAGAGAGCACAAGGCAGGACAAGCCTACAGCAATGTTTTCCTATTACTCTTGTCCAGCCTCCAGTAATACGGTCAGGGACATTTAGAGGATCTACGGAGGAGCCCGAAGTGGCATTTTCCCCATAAGGAAGTTTTGTTACATGTATATCTGTGAATTTATTTGCATTACTTCCTGGGCAACTGCTGTAGACACCATGCTATGATATAAAACATTTGCACTCTCACCATCACTTCATTAACTGCTTCTCTCCCTCATGAGGTATTTTTGGTGCCTGCTGAAACACCTGTTAAGCAACTTGCCTTTAATCCTGAGATCATTCACAGCAAGTCTGGTGAAACAACAGACATCCATATTGGAGATGATAAGACATGATAAACCTATCCACACTTGTAAAATCAGATGCTGTGTCTCAAATGAGAGCTAATAACAGCTGAAAGATGACAACTTCAATCACCTCTAAGCTATGACAGAACATCTGAATGATAGAAGCCTGTTTTAGAGTAAATTTAAGTGCCATCGAAGGTGTTTGACTTCTTTGACTTTGCTAATGGTGACTGAAAGCAACATATCTGAGGTTACCCCTAAGAGACAGTACACACAGTTACCACTTCACCTGCCTGATAACTCCAGTAATCACTTGAGCATCTGAAATTCCCAAATCCACAGATCAGAGCCATGCCCCATTTCCTCTCCAGCTACGTAACATGTGCATGTGTGCTCAGTCTTACAGTAAAAGCCTTGATTCATTCCCTTTGTGTTACTTTACAGCTGGCACGTTTTTAGTCACCTTGCGCAATGCAGTGATTGATGTACGGATGTAAAGCACACTATGGTGATGGAACAGATTCGTCAGGGAACAAAGTTGTTCACGCAGGTGTGCCGTAACCCTCCTTGTGGGAGCCAAGGCACTTAACTCTCGACTCTGGCATCCAGAGACCATCACACTGATGGTTCATCACAACACTAAACCGATCCTGCCCATCCCTTTCATCTCCCACATCCCCTCAAAACTAAAACCCTGGGTGTTCGCTTGCCTTATGGACCTAAAAGATGGGTTTTGCAGTTCTTTGGCACTTCTCTAGCTTCCTCCTTCATTTCAGCTCAACTTATTTAACAGGTCTGGGGTAGTGTGAAGAAGATCTCCAGTACATTTAATGGCATAAAAATCAAGCTGGAAAGAAATCATGCTTTACTGTGAGGTTACTGGTGCCTATGGCTTTTGAGAGGGAAATGAAACAATATGGATATAAAAATGCATGTGAACTTCTGATAAGGAATCAGAGGAAGTTTATTAATCTTGCTGCACATTACCAGTTTGCATGTTACTGTATGTTGCAGGAATAAATCAGGGAAATTCCATTGATTTCAGAAGCTGCACTGATGCTTACCAAACCAAGACCTAGCTCAACCTGGAGCTCTTCTGCAAGACACACCAAAGAGCTACATGGCAAAGAGTTTCAGGAACCACAAAAACATCATGTGTTTTCCTGTCTCTGAACTGGAGTACTCTGAAGTTACCATGCCGTGTGACATGCACTGATCGATTATTATTTAGCCAGCATTATCTCAGATCTACTTCCCCGTTCTTCATCAAATGCTTTTTGTGCTGGCACTCAATCCAAATGCATAACTTGGAGTAGAGTTCTACTTGAAGCAGTTCTTCCTTTGATCCCTCTGCACACTGGTGGCACAAAATCACACATAGAAATTATTAAAATAAACATATAGGAAGGGTAAAAATAAAAAACCACTACTGTTCCTCCAGGAGTAAGATAAACACTCAAGTAACAGAAAAAAATGAGTAAATAAAACAAAGTCCCCTAAGTTTAAACCCCATTTAGCTTCATTTTCCTTCTTCCTCGTCAATATCCTAACTTCAAAATGAGAACATCTCAACTGAAAAACTGTATGACTGAGATGCTCTCCCTTTCTTCTTCCTTTGCTTTCTTCTCCTTGGACTGTTCTTCACCTGTTTTCCTACGATCCCACTTGAAGTTTAAGCAGTAAACTCATGGCACTAGAATGGAATTCCTCCATCCTCTCTCTTTTAAATTTGTCTGAATAGCATGCAAAAGACATAAAGGCAAGTAATACTGTACTGAGCTGGCAGAGGCAGTCCTTGCATTTTCACTGCTCAGTTTTTACAAGAAAAATACTGTGTATTATTACACCATTAAAGAAGTGAATGAAAACTCTCAGTGAAACTGGTCATGTTTTATTACCAGAAAGCAAATTTTTCATAGGGTATAATCCATCAATGGAAGTTTTCAGAATTTCAGATATAGGAAAGCTTCAGTATCTCTCTCTATGATTCTTACACATCCAAAAATTATAACACATTTCTAATGAGTTCAAATATGGTCACAAGACGTGAGATTTTATAAGTCTCCATGGTGCACTAATGGATTACCACAGAGCCAGGAAACACAGGAACCAACTGAATTGAACCAAACACCATTGAGGGAGAACATGTACAGAAGGTAGGGTGCAGTGCTGGCACAAGAACAAATGAGTGACAACTTGGTCACAGATTTGCTTTGCCTGAAAATTTCTCACCATCTCAGCAAGGTTCTAAGGTTTCTCACCACTACTCCAATAGAAGTACTGGGACAAAAAATAAAGTATATTAAGATGGCATTTTATTAGATAATGTGATTGACTGCAACATCAAGGGAATGGAATTAGCATCCAGAAGTTCCCTTCCTGACCTATATGATCTTAGAAACAGTAAAAATGCCATGCTGGAAGCTATCAATGTGCTCACTTAAGAGAGAATTATCCCATGACAGTAACAATAAATTACCCAAAGTATTATCCCTAGGTGTATTAATAATAATAATAAATTATTTCTATGCACACTCCATTTCCTTTCTAGATTTTAAATACTCAGTGCTGATCTGAAAGCCAGGCTGATATAAGAGCAAGAATTATATCTTGCAGAGACTTTTGCAATGGAATAAAAGGTAGATCTTTTAAAAATACATGTATAGATCAGATGAGTGACACAGAAAGAGATAAAATGAGTTTCCCCTCAAGTATTCACTGATTGGAAGGGCAGATATTTATAACAGCAGAGACCTACATCTGATGCTCTTTCTGATTTAGATACCTCCCCTCAGCTGAGTGCCTTTACCATAGGGCTAAAGGGTCAGTATCTCTCAGTATTTTCTTCTGCAGTTGCTTCTCCATTTTTATATATAGTTAAATATTTCTTTCTTCATTTTTCTATATAGTTCTATACACACTGAACAGGGAGAGAGGGAGACTGATTCCAGAGCTACAGGTCAATCACCAATAGGCCCAAAGTCAGTTAAGTTCTCATTTTAAATCGCTGAGGCTGAAACCCAGGTCTCCTATACTCAAGGTTACTCACAACAGAAAAGGGTGTTTGAGCACGTGGGTTGATTTCTCTTTCATTTTAACTACAAACTCCACATCAGAGTTTTAAATGCCAAAGCAAGAAACTTCTTATTTTCATCAATCACATTAGAAAGGCAACCATTTCATCAAAGAAATCCTCACCAGATACATCGGTAATTGATTTTCTTCATTAATCCACTAACAGAATTATTGTTGATGCAAGCCTCTGTCTGTTATACTATCAAAATAGCTAATTTTTTGACCCAGAAAATTTGTCCCAGATTCCAAAAGAAAAGTTCTGATGGTTTCCTTAATTCTAGAGTTGGTCCTTCTTTGCAAATTAGCAAGGACGCTAGCTGTGATGGTAATTTTGCAATTTGGATATTCATCTTGGGTGCTGTATAGTTCCCATTGCTTTAGTATTTGAGCACTGCGTTTATCTAGTTTGTTTCTCTAGCTCATTTCTCCTTCCAATAACTCTATGAAATAGAGGGTTTGTATGTCAGACACAATCATCATCACTTTGACTCGTGCCATTCAATTCCCATTTCCTAATCCCTCAAAACTACGAATGGGCTAGCTCATTCCCAAGCAAGCCAACTAGTTCCTTCCAGAAAATATCCAGACAAGACAGTCCCAAAAGGACAAAACCATGCCAAGTTTCTCTCTCAGGGTAGTCCTTTAACCCTACCCAAAAGTCAGATCTCATTCACACAAATGCCTCTGAACATAATCATGTCACCCCTCAGGAGCTGCAATTTGCTCCCTCAGCATCATGCCATGAACACATTACTCTGGCAGACTAAAATACAGTTATGTTATTATTTCCAGCTCTCTGAACTTTTTTGAAAAAAAAAAAAATCACAAAAAATAATAATGCTGTTTTAGTGCCACAAAAGAAGCCGGGCAATTGAGGGTTTTGCAGTGCAGAGTGGACATGGCCACTTTGCTCCATAGGGTACTAGCCCAGAGCAGCATGGATATGAGGCAGTCCATGTTCATTAGTTTCTCCTTGTACAGTCCACAAACTGCCAGGGGAGGTTTAGGTTGGATATTAGGAAAAATTTCTTCACTGAAAGAGTAGTCAAGCATTGGAAGGGGTTGCCCAGGGAGGTGATGGAGTCACCATCCCTGGAGGTGTTCAAAAAGCATATGGATGTGGCACTTTAGGACATGGTTTAGTGGGCATGGTGGTGCTGTGTTGATGGTTGAACCTGATGATCTTAGAGGTTATTTCCAACCTTAATGATTCTATGAAACACAATACATACATAGTAAAACTTCAGTCACAGGTATAAGGTTCAGATCCACAAAGATTTGAGGCACCTAACTCCCAGTGATCTGTTCTGAACCTAAACGACTTGATCTAATACAAGGTGACAAAGAAAAGAACTAAACTGAGGTCTCCTAAACTTCAGGTGACCTTCCTAAGTGCTAGAATATCTTTCACTTCTTTACTAGTCAAAGGGCTGTCTATAAGGAATTTTACATAAATGAAAAGTGCATATCCCACACACACCATTTAACTGTCATAACATCAATCCCACTTTCAGTTAGAGTTTTCAACTTCTGTGCTGAAGTTGTTTTCCCATAATTAGTCAGTAAAGGGATTTTAAATTATTATTTTATATTAAAAATATGAAGAAAAATACACAAACGTTATTTTTCAGCTGATCCTCTGCCAACACAGCTAAGCATAAAGAAGGAAATAGACCAACTAAGAAGTTAGGTACAACTGAAGAGAAACACATATCTGTAAGTCAGTTACGTGACTCTACACAAGTAACTTCAACTACTTACTCAAGTTTCACCTTTGTTATATGGTGCGGAATAAAATTAACTTGCCTACCTCAGTGTGATGCTGTGAGGATTAACTGGATGAAAGTTGTCAAGCATTATACTACAGTGTCTTGTTGCAGCTTGTTTTTTTATCCTACTAAAAGCAAATCAAAGACTTCAGTCTTTCCTGGAATCTCCAGATAGACTGTTTTATGAATTTAAAGATAATTCCTTTCACAGTGTAGTTTTTTTCTACCACAAACTGCATCTAAAATAACATCTTTTTACATCATCATTTCTCAGCATATGCATGACCTAAAATTTATGTACCAACAAGGCATAATGGCATCTACCTGAACATTAAATATTAAATTTAAAATCTTCTCCGTTCAAAATATTTGCTTATCGATAATGACTATAAGTCTGCCCTAGCAAAACGCTAAATCACAGTACATACTTTTTCCTTTTAAAACTCCTGAAACTTTTTTTTCTTCAGTGGAGAGGGCAAGGGAGAGCTTTACAACTGCAGCCTTGCTGCTTTCCTAACTACATTAAAATGACTGGTGTCCTATGACAAAAAGTTGCCTAAACTACTCAAAATAATTTGCTCCCTATCAAAAAAATATTGTCTTTCCTCCATTTGCCAAATTCACTCCTTCAGTTGTTTGGCATAACCAGCAATACTGTCATTCACTCAAACCTTCACACTTTCTCCGAAGCGACTACTGAAGCGTGCATCTGCTGGGTGTTGGTACAGACCGCAGTTATCAAGGATTCCAAAGTGCATGTTATCAGCTGCTATAAAAGGGCTATGAAACCTGTTATCCTTTGTGGACCAAATGTGAAACTAAATAACCTTCAGCAAATACAGCAGTGGCAGCTCGGGTCACGGGAGCAGAGATGACACCTTCTGATTAGCTCTTTTTACAGTGTCAGAAATTTAAACTGATACATAGACATTAAAGACAGCTCTTACTTTCATTTTGTGCAGGCAAAATTCTCATACTCTGTGTCAGAAGATGCCTTTGATATATATATACTGGCATGAAATAAAAAGACTTGGTAATACAACTTTAAACAGAAGGTGGGATTTTAAATTCACAGAAGATACAAAATGCAAAGCTACAATTCCTGCAGTAACCATGACTTAGTTCCTATGGGCTCAGTCCTGCAAGGTTCTATACTGCGGTTACACTCCAATAAGGAAGTGAAAGGGGCCACAAATCTCACTCATTTCAAAGTATCTACTCATGCAATTTAATTTAAGAGACTTGCTTAAGGATTTCACTTAATCAGAAGATCACTGAGCGCTTTGCAGATCCAGAACCCTGACATGTAAGGAGAGCATCTGTCATGGAGGGTTAAGGTCACAAAAAATTGTGATTAAAAAAATAATAATTTTAAAAACTAAGCAAGATTTCTACTGCTTACATTCTAAGCAGGTTTGAGTAGAAAAACAAAAATGTTTTCCATAAAAAAATTAGAGGTGAGAATTTAGGAATGTAAGATAGTTCTGAAAACAGACTTCAGCAAAATCACTTTCTGTTCACATAAAAACCTGTCTGACAGTGTTTTGACACATATCATCAGAGGTGGAGATTTTGCATCATTTTGCACAAATTCCAGCTAAAGAAGCTGCATGATAAAGGATCGCAGATTGAGGGAAAATGCCTGCAAACTGTCTGAAAGATGAGCAGAACAGAAACTGCTCTGAGGCATGATAGCATCCTTACTGCCACACAGATGCACTTTCCCAATTTCATTTCTGCACCTCAGCTGCTGCTGACGTTCAGAGCCAAGGAGGTGTCCTTCCCACAGAAGTGCCTAGAGAAGAGGACAACCTGAAGGCGATGCAGCGCTGTTCTCCTGGAGTATCAGAGCTACCCACTATGCTGCACATCACCTGTCAACTGGCAAGGAACAACCATGCAGCTCCCTTTCATCACTGTGGCAGCAGATATCAAGGGAGAAACTGCATTAGCTTTCTTAATTTTCTGTTAAAATAAGGTTATATTTAACCGCTTCACACCCTGCACTGCACCTAAAAACTTTGTGTCAAGAAAGTTATTCTCCTTCAAGTCCCAGTTAAGCAAGACAATGTGAGAATATAACATTTTCTTGTTCAGCTATTCTAGAATACAAATGTCAAACTCTGCATAAAAGAGATGTAATGATTAATGGTAACTCATCATAGAAGACAAATCATTTTAGCATCTACCCCATCTGCTCCTTTCAGATAGAAAAGGCTGGGACAAAACAAAACTCCAGGAAAGCTCCTCTGAGCAAACTTGGCTGGAGTTTTGGTATTTTATCTGATTTAGCAATAAAACCAAATCCCAGGAAAGAGCTAGAAATTGGACCATACCATATACGTGTGCTTGAAACAGGCCAGGAGTCACGCACTAAGTTGTGCCCAAACCTGGCAAGACTAATAGCTGAAAACAAAATATTAACCAGGTAGCTGCTGATGTACCAATCCATGTAACTCACACCAAGTCGTTTTAAAGTGTGTCCCAAAATTTGCAGACATGTTATAATATGTTGTATTATGGGACCTGTATTGCAGGACTGATGTTTTTGAAATCACAGCTCACACAGGAGTTCTAAAGAATACACGGATGACTTGAATTAAGCATGGCTACTGAATATTTAACAGGATACTTAGATGTCTTCTACAGATTTTATGAATCTTCAGCTAAGCTGGCCTTGCAACCCAGAAATTTCTGCCTCTGAGCCCACTCATTCTCTCCAGTAACACTGCCTTCTACGTGGCATATATGGTATTTTAGATAATATTGACAGTGCTCAATTACGCATCTCAGCATAGTAATTTACTCTCTAGAGCCCAACAATGAGAAGAGGGCCTTTGTACCAGATGTCAGTTCAGTCTCTCACAAAGATGTTAAGACCAGAGACCTTGATCCTGTAAGACTGTGGGTATCTGTCATTTTTAAACTCGTGAATAAATTTGTGATATTCACTTCTGTGGGTCTTTTTAAAGGCTAGGTGTGAGTGAGAAAAATGCAGAAAAGGAGAGAAGGAGGATAAAGGTAATGGCAAGAAGATGCCATAAATAAAATAAATAGAGAAACTGGACAGTCTTACTGGTTCCAGGTCACTGTATCATATAGAAGCAAATTTACAGATGTAAATAGAAACAGACTCCGCTGATCTTCAATCACCAATTATTACACAAGAATTTCTGGGAGCCTCCTTTTACCTTCCTGGTGAAAGAGTCTTTAGAAGAGGAAAGTCAAGTAGGAAGGTGACTTTATGGTGGATCAACAGATTATTTAAGCAAAAGACACAACATAGATGCAAGTTTAAGGCAACAGAATTGAGTTTGCTTTGAAAAATTTTACTTCACATTTTCCACCTCCTTTCTATCTGCAGACCTGACATGGCATTTAGTTATCCATTTCAAAAGAAGGTGGGGTTGCACCAGACTGTTTGTTTGAATACACGATCATTATATTGCATCCAAGACTCTTTGTGAAGGCTCACTAACGATTTTCCATTCAACATTTTAAATTGCAGTATATGCTGCAATAGGAGCAAATGTGCTAGATTTACCTCATCAAACACATCACGAATTCTACAAAACCCAAGCTGACCCAGCTGATCAATAGTCCATGTACTGAAAACAGCAGTCCATCCAACATCATCATGCATTTCATTTTGGGCAATCTGACCTCCATGCACAACAAAACAAAAGTCCAAGTGGTTAATAGGACACATCTGGATTTCAAGCAGTAGTAGAATGACGCCCTCAAAGATTATTTTTTTAAAGGGTAACTCTTATTGTGCTTATTTAATCTAGGTTTTTTCAACACATCTGCCAGTTAGAACTCAGTCCCAGAGCCTAAACTGAATGTATTACTAGGGCAGACACCCCTTCCTCAGGCAATTACAGGGTGGAAAGTAAATTCTAAGTCAGTTACCAAGATTTTATCTTCTCAGTTACAAACACCTGGAAATTAGGAATTACAACATAATGTTGGGGCAGTAATCATTTGATGGTTATGTAGGGAGTGAAAATTACACTGTTTTGTGGTCTGCAGCTTGATATGTTCACTTTTAAGAGTAGTGCCAAGAGCTCAGTTAAACTCCGAGATCAGTGCTAATACACAAATGCAAAAGCATAAAAACCATAAAGATGGGAAACAAATATATTAAGCCCTCAAGCTCTAATCCTAGGGAGTCTTGAGATATCGGATCTAAAATCCACCTTGTCAAGCATGTCCTCACACTTCACAAATCTCTATAGGGAAGTAATTCAAAGTCCAGTGAAGTCAGCGGGAAAATTCTTTCCGCTAGTTTCAGCGGGTTTTGGATAGGGCTCCAAAAAGACACAACTCAAGGAAAACTACAGGAGAGCATCCAGAATATCATTTTCCAATGGTATAAATCATTAATCTATGACTCCTGAAGTTCCTGAGATACCAGTTTATGTTGAAATCAGAATGTAGGGTGGGAGGGAATAGGTACAGGGGTCAAGGGGACAGTATGCAGAATAATATGATTTCAAAACATAATCATGATTGGGGAAGAACAGCACAAATAGCGTTAGAACCCATGAACTTTACTGGCAACAGTCATCAGAGTGATATTTTAATGACTGCTATATGTGCAGGGCAATAAAAGCACACAATTTTGTTGTGCTGCATAAATACTAGAACTGTTCACTCTCCAACTTTTCCGGTAATTCAAGCACAAAGAATGTAAACTTTTAACACTTGGTAGATCACGTGAATTAAGAAAAACAGATTTTGGTAAGTTGCAGTGTTACATGGTACGTGCACAGAAGCTGTAAACCTGAGAACACACACAGTAAGCATTTTCCAACAATATAGTTCTACGATTAAAGCAAAGGTCTTCTCAGAGTTGCAACACATCCTAAGTTGTGAAATGGGAGCACTTTGTTTCAGTGACAATGGAAAACAGCTTACCTCATCCTTTCAGAAGATTCTCTCAAGAAAAAAATTAAAAAGACTTAAAATGAAAAACCTCTCAAATGAAAAAGCCCACCTTACAAAAAAAAAAAAAGTGAGGCAACATTTTCATATTTGTATTCAAACAAGGCAGGGACTGTAGGAGTCTAAATAAAACTACCAAGGTAAGTACGCAGGCTTTTTTTCTACACAGATCTCAATTTAAATAAGTTTTTTTTAAATAAGAACACTCACCTCAGTTTAACTATAACTGGCAGTTCTATATTTTCAGGCAGGTAGTAACATCTTACCATTTAGCAATCAAAGAATCTATATTTTTAAAGTAAGACTTACACTGTTTTCTCATCTCTTTAAGTTGATCCTTAAAATACATATATTTTTCATTGTTTTGCAAATCTGCATCATTGTTCTTGCTCTCCAGTGCAGTAAATTTTTCTTTTACTAAATTTTTTAAATCTGGTATATTTTCTGGTTTTTCTCGTTTTATCTGTAAGGAATAAGAAATAGGATGTTATTCATTATGACACATTTTAATACAAAGCAAAAGATGTCAAGCAAAACTTCATGAACATATTTTCCATTCCTTTTGACTACAGTTGGGTTTCCTGCTCTGAAACCATAACCTCCAGGTAATTATTTATTTCAGCAAAGGTAACTATGAAATGCAGAGGTTAACTTCTCAGTCTCATTTAAATCAGTTGCTGCATGCAGGGTATTTCTAACCACGAACAATAAGGAAAACTGAATCTGGCAGTCAAATTTACTTCCGTGAGTGGTAAAGGTCAACACGTTAACAACAATCAGCGTAACACTGAACATGAATGAAACCAAAGCATACGACTGACCAAAAAGTGAGAAAAGTACTGAAAAACAGAAGTAACTTTTTAAAGAGTTTTCTAAAAACCTCCACTCTCTCATCACTTTTCAATCAGCTTTACAGAAGCTTGCAATCTACATGCATGATTACTGTGATAACACCAGCAAAAGCAGTACAGACAGATAACGTAAAAGGAAACCATCTTGATTTCTTTGTGCTGTGTGAACAAGAAGCATTGCGCTGTACAGGCAGGCAAAAACAGTTTCTTGAAAAGCACCTACTTACAGTAATTGCATCTGGCATGATCTGAAGAATAAACGACTAGAAATAAAAGGGAAGTCATCAAACAGACAATATTATGATATTCCAAGAATGCAAAAAGCACTTTGGGAACCGCCAAAAGGCAATAATTAGAGTTTTTCCTTCTGTTTCTCAAGCCAACATTCAATTCTAGGGAACTGAACCTTTGTCAGGTCTTTATAAGAACGAGTGTACAGGTGGTGGGGACTGCACTAGGCAATGATGATCTGTAACAGCACAGACTCTGAAAGGAGGTGGGCATTTGTCAAAGCCTTAATGCTATGCAACTTCTGAACCAGACAAAGGCTATTTCTATCTCAAACATACGGCAAAACATGTCAATCTGAAAAAAAGGAGAGACGAGCCATTTCTGCTGAGCCCTACAGCACACATTAAATTCTGCCCCTCACCAGACCACTATTCATTGTGAAAGACAGGAAAAGAGCCTACTGAGATAAAAATGGCCCACTTCATCAAATGATTTACAGGTTCCAGAGTTTACAGAGACCTTGTAAATATCACAGTATATATTTTATTTCAGGAGCCAAAGAAATAATGAATGTTCATGTAAAAATGGACTTTGGAGATACACAAAATGCTACATGGCCAAGAAAAGTTTACTTTCTTCTTAATCAAAGCAAAGCAGTCCATAGAGCTATTACTTCTTCCAAGAGTAAAGTCAGTTTGGCACATTTACTTTAGGCTCATGCATGTTGCGGCAAGATGAAAAATAAGAAAAAAACATGCAGTTTTCAAAGGCACCTGGGGAGAAAAGATCCTCTACCGTAACATCCAACTGTGAAAGGCTCAGGAGCACTTTGGCACCAAAGGAGCAAAGTGAGTGTGAAAGACCACCAGGAGGTCACTGCAGATGCTCAGACTGCTGCATAAAGCCAAGCAAGAGCATAAAGTCCTTATGCTATAAAAGCTGACAAAACAAGCAAAGGAAAACAGAACCTCCTGCCCTCATCACGAATGAGAGCACGATGGCCAGACACCATATAGAAGATCCAGCTACATGTACTGCAAAAAAATCTGAAGTGCTTTCAAGTTGCTGATAGTCACATCGAGAGTAAAAGAAATGATATGACCATTCATTACAGACATCCATCTGTAGCAAAGATAATGCCAATAATCTTTTCCTCTCCACAGGGACTACGTTACACATCAATATAGTTACATCAGCCTCTTTTTTTATCTTTTTCTTGACTCATGGAAGACTCCCCAACATAGCATCTTCAATCACAGCCTCAGAGTGAGAGGTGAAGAGAAGGGCACAGCCAATGTCAGTTCTAACAGTGGTTCTCTCAATCCCAACCTCCACAATTAAAGGACTTTACATATGTGAGCAGAAAAAGAGCAGAAACTGTAAATTATACAGTTGTTTTAGCAAAAAGGACAGATGCTTGAGAAGCTGCATTATATGCATATGAATAAGCTTTGCCCTTGCAACTGCAGAGCTACAAAAATTTTCATGCAGACATCTGTACAGCTTGTTGCCATACATCTCACAAAGTAAGAGCTAGCATGCTATTTGATAAAGGCAACATGAACAATTCCACCACTTATCAAGACAAAAAATAAGTCTTTCACACCAGCTATATTCCCAATAGCAACACATTACGTTCTGAGGATAGTCCAGCAATGCAGCACATATGACATAGGCTCAGACAACCTCTTGTATAGAAACGTAGAGTCAGATGAGAGAGATGCTCAAGGAATGCTCTTTCTTGTAGTTGAACTTCTTTCACGTTTACAATTTAAATTCAGTTTCTGTTTGCCTCCGGACCATTGCTTTCATTGAAATGATTAGTAGAGACACCATTCCTGACCACATTCAATACTGTACCATCATGTAGGCTATTACTGAAATGCCAGGTAGACCTTCTGGAAGGTCAACATGTCATAGGTGAATCATAAGGCATGTCCACCCACTATAATAACAAGTAAATACATTTGCTCTGCACAAGCAATTTCTCTTTGGTGCTGCATACCCTACTCCATGAAGAGGGTTGAGAATGGCCTACCCCAACAACATAAATGAAAAGAAAGGAAAGAAAATGTGACATCAGTCCAGTGTCCTCATGGTGGGACAGAATTGCAACAACTTATATGCTGCATCAGCACAACACCCTCACATTACATTACAGTTTTATTTAGTTCTCAACACCCACTCCTTCTCTACAGATTCATGATGGATGTAGTGATGATGAGAGCAGCGTAACAAAAGGTATGGGGACAATACAAACATAGGACAGGACAAAATAACCAATATTCATTCAGGGCAACAAGTTCAGATTAGAGTTCCTTTTGGACTCAGCAGCATCTCAGATAAATGCTTAATAGCAAACCTGAAGCTATTGGCATGTTCAGTTCGCCAGTAAAAGTTACTTCACATGGGAACCATGAAAGACATGTTAAACAAACAAGTGTTGGTTTAGTAGCACTGTCAGCCAAAACCAGCATGCTAAGTAACACCTTGCAGTCATTAGTCAATCCATTGAGAGTTACATTGATTTTGAAATGGGGTGGAGGCATACACACCCTATCAAGCATCCTGGAAATGACATAAAACTATGAACTGGGAGTGTTTGGGACATACAGAAAAAAAGCAATACCAGTCACAACAGCTTGTTTACAGCAATAGAAAAAGCAAAAGCATCTGCTGTGACAGTGCCATAGCAGCAAAGAACCACACAGGTGTTTACATGGGAGCTCAGCAATGAGAGGGAGAACAGCTATGTTATACATGGTAATTAGCGATACTCCATACATAACCTACCAGCAGTGCTGTGAGGAAAACACATTTAGAAACAATTAAAAAAAAAAACCTTTAGAAAAAGGTAGCTGTGGTTTACCTATCAAAAGATACATTTGCTCATGGCAACACACCACACCACCTAGTCACAGCTATGGTTACTGCATTTGATGGGCAATGCTTATGAAATGAGCCAGTTCCTGGCAGGTCTTTGACTTCTGCCAATATCTATCTGTAAGGACTACCCTTCCTTTTGCAGAGTCTTTCATTGGCAGTGTGTCTGTTCCATGCACAGACTGTTAGACTACACCTCCAAAATCAGGCTTTTTGAAAGGCCAGCTTGCACAGCCTAAAATAACAATAAAGTCAGGGTATTTCAAGGGGCAGTTACCGCAACCACCAAACGGGAAATAAATTATTCTGTTCCAGACCAGTCCCAGAACCAGTGAGGTCAAAGGTACCATAGACGAAAATCGGACCAGCTTGCGGTGTTAGTCTACATACAGTAAGGGATCAGTGTCTTAAAAAGGCACTAATTAGTATAACTCTCCATGCAGCACAGCAGCATTTAGTAATTTATCCTTCCCATTATCATGTCCCAAAACACTTCACAAACACTAAAGAATTTAGCCTCAAACACCCATTGTGACACATGCACCATCAACTGTATTTTACAAATGAGGAGACTGTGGCATGAGGAGACAAGTAACTTGGTCTAGGGTTGCACAAGGAGGCTGTGGCAGAACCAAGAATAAATCAGTCCCAGTTCTGTGCTCTGAGCAAAAAACCATCCTTTTACCTTCTCTTTGAGCTGAGGGAAAGTTCAAATTAACATCTGCATTCGGTTCACTCTCTACGAAGAGGCCTGAAACAGCTTGTGGCTGCTTCGCAAACTTTGCGATAAAAGAGCGGCACACTGTGTACCACAAAAACACTCCTCTGGACTTTGCAGTGCTTCAGCATGTGACGCTCCACAGTTACATTTTACCCTTTTCTTCCTTCTCTCTCTAGCACAGAAGTCCCTTAGTTGCATGTTTTTAACTCTGTCACTGCTCCTAGGTACCCTTTCTCAAGGCTATCGTTTATGTGCCTGGGTTTTGGGGACTTTGCCAGTGTCATCCATTTTATTTCTGAGAAATCTCTTGCTGCACCCAAACCATCTTGAGGTTTCCTCAAACCAGTGACACAATCTGCAGAAGAACTGTCTTTCCAAAGAATTCAGAATTCTCACCTTAATCTTTCAAACCACACATTATCTCTACAAAATACAGACTTCTAAAGTTTAATTTACAGCTATTATTGACATTTGGTATTTGTAAGGTAAAGAAACATTCCTGATTGCTAATGACCTTTTTAATGACCAAGTCAGTTGGCGTGGTGAATTTTTTCATTTCCAGATTCTTTGTTGTTTCATTTACAAAAGGAGAGTGATTAGTCATGCAGTGCTAAGATGCTCAGTTACGCAGTTACCTCGATATTTATATCCTTTTGGGACAACCCAAAAAAGGATACACTGGTGTCTCCAGCTAATTGTAAACTCATAGTAATTTAGTCTGTATTTACACTACCGCCACGTGCCTGTGCATATGCTTATGGAACACTGTGAGCAGCTGCACCCTTTGAAGAAAAACTTAGGATCTTACAGCTCCTGTTGAGACAGAATTTCTTCTCTTTGTGAATTTGATATTGTAAAGCAAACCGAGTTTCCAGATTTTTCAGACAGACAACTTCAGGTACTTCAGGACTGGGGGTGATTGGCCTCAGTCATCCTACAAAGATGCAGTTTGCAGAACTGAGGCATCTTACACTTTCTGCACTAACATCACTTTAAAATGCCTGACTCAGACATGGACATATCTAAAACTACTTATTTCAGAGAACAAGTCCCAGAATTAGCTGGCTATAGCAGTAAACACAGACACTGTCAAAACAGCTTCTCTGAGCATCTCCATCAGATTAAAATAACTATTTTCCTTTATTTGCATCTGCTATGCCACAAAATAAACCAAAAAATGCATGTTACATTTCTTTCTTGTTTTATCGATTCCTACATCCTATTATTTCATCCTTACCTCACTAAATAATTTATTATTACAGATATGCAGCCTTTCAACATACTCATTTATTTTACCTCAGGGTAAGTCAAAGTTTGCTGTGATTATTTATTATAAGCAATTTTTTTTCACTGAGAGGGAAAATAACATGGGAGCTAAGTAAATTTGCGGGTTGAGTCACCCATACACTTTGTGAATCATGTGAGAACCAACTCTAAGTGAGTCACCACTGTAACTGAATCAGGCTGCAAAATTTCAGCTCAACCTAAACAGCCATTTATTATTCTTCAATGGCCGTATTCAAACCCTGAGCGAATATCAGATAATTTGCTGATGCACAAATAAAACACAGCTCTTGGAAACATCTGCAAGGGCAGTCAGAGGGGATCTCATCATTCAGGAGCTGCACCAGTTTGAACAGGGCCTTGCTGCAGTCAGAGCTGCCTGAGGGCCCACATCTGATTCAGGAGATTCAACACCTCAACACACCATGGCCGCAGGGCTGGGGCTCCTGTTGAGCAACACCTTTGCAGACAATTGTGAAACGCCAAGAGAGGCATATTTATAAGGGCTGACCCATGCTTATGACACATACTGCCTATTAAACCCCGCCAGCACAACAGAAAATCACTGTCAGCACGTTTCAAATATCCCAAACTCTGCCAGAGTAACAGTCTGGAGGGGAGGGAGGGTTGCCATGGTTCAAAAGCAGCACAGAAATATGGTGGTTGTAGCTAAGGTGTCCCTCAAAATGAAATTGCTCGTACCTTCCATGGTTTCTTTTCCCTGCTTTGAAGGCAGCTGGAGATGTTTAACCTTTATAAAGATAGTAAACACCGAGGGCCACAGGCTACTTCCATGTGCACTGGGGTACAGCCAAACAAACTCCTCACAAGCTGTGGCGCATGAGAGTCATTTTGGGAAGGCCAGAAATGGACTTTGGCCCAATCTGTTTGCTTTCCTTCTCCTGTTTAGAAAGGAACCATACCCACCAGAGTGGGATTCAAGGAAATGAGCACCAGGTGAAGAAACAAAATTGCCTGTGTGCAAATGCAAAGTTTACAGCCTAAACAGCATTTCTTAGGGTTCCCAGCTGTTAGAAGGTTCACCTCAAGCAAAATGCTTTATTCTGCACATGTTTTAAGACCAAAAAAACCCCAAACAAACCCCCAAAACCTCACTCTTTGTATTTTCCCCAGTTACCCACTATGGTAGAGACAAGAACGTGAACATCTTGTTTCTTTCCAAGACCCCTTGTTCACTGCTTTGCAAAGTGCAAAGGGGTAAAAAGAAGCAATGCAAAGAGATCTTACTGAAATACCAGTAGAGAAACTACTTGCTACCAATAGCATAAAACTGGCTCATAAAGCCAGCAATAAATGTGAGCATTAGAGGTGAGATTTTCCCAAGGTACCAATGTGAAGAAAGTTAATGGATATTTAGCACCTTAATCCCTTCAGCGTTTCTTAAAGCCCAACTGCCTGTGGTTTGCTGTGAGGGTTGGACTGAATTTTCTTAATGGTTTCAACCAAACAGAGTCTGTCTTCATCTTGTTTCTCTGCAGTTTTTGAATATATGAAGTATGAATACAGCAAAGCAAAAAAATCTGCAGTATTTGGGAGACATTTATGAAAACACCTAAAAAATATGGTTCAAGACACAGTGAAGGAGCAAGTACATAAGTGTACTAATCCCTTCCTCTCTAAGTACTTCAAAGTTCTGCCACAAACATTATTTACATGCAACATAATTTTGGTGCACTAGAGACACAAAGTACCTTGTTCTAAGTAGTTCTGGCTGAGCACAGACTAAGGCCTGTAACAGCAAAAATAACTACTCTTACAAAAATGTTGCTTTGTTTTAACAGCCTGTTAGAAACTGTGAGGCAGATGGTGCATCTGTTTTAGCAAGGTTGATTCAGC
>NW_010189450.1:10436-21518 GCF_000695765.1 Mesitornis unicolor | reverse complement strand
GCTGAACCAGTTTATCAAGCTGCTGATTAATTCACATATATAGAAAATACATTAACATGGATATTAGAGCTTTTTTTTTTTCCTTTAATATCCCACTCAAACTGATGGGAATTTAGACATTGATTTCAGTGGGAGCAAGAGAAGGCCCTAAGGTGATTTCAGATTAACAACCTGTTTACTCTTGTATGGCTCTGCTTGGTTGACTGAGATCACTAAAACCCATGTTTTCCATAGTGTGGAAGTAAAGGGCTAAATTCTAAATCCTAAAACAAGTACAATTCAGTGTTATCTTCACCAGCTCCTACTGTTGATTTATGCCAGCTGTGAAGCTGAGCCCTGCTTAAATACAAAGTGTGACTTATCCTTTGGAGACCTGCATATAGCATATAATGTAAAAATCAGAAGATTTTTCAGAGGGATGTTTTTCATCTTCCTTGGCTATACCTCCAGTGAAAGTCAAGCACACTTTTTCAATTTTTACTCCTCTCATTTTTTTTTTCATTCATCTGATGAAATTCTCGTCCTCAAAAAGTTCTTCAGCACTGACAGCACTTCTTCTTCATGCTCTCCAAAACAGTAATGTGAGTCACGTTGTCATTTTTCATTAGGACTAAATGTAACCTTTACGCTTTTGGGAAACAGCAATAAGATTTCTTAAGTACAGACTTAAGCTTTGTTTGAATTGACATTAGTTGAAAAACATATAGCCTGGGTGACACTTACAGCCTAGACTCATCAAATTAATGTATCTATTTTAATATATGGATTAAGATGACAATACTTCCACCAGGGTCAGCTCCACCTTTAACATAGAAGAGTGAATTCAGTGATGGTGCAGAGCTGCACTAAGCATTAAAAATAAAGTGCAATGGCAGTATGACCCCCCAGTTCCCTTATAAACTGGGAGTACCTTCCTTCCTTGCCCTGCAGTGGGTATAAAACACTTCACCTGTACAACAGCCCCAGTCTGCCTTGTGGCAGAATTGCCTTTTATTTTGCACTTTACTGCGAATGCCTTACAGACAAGTCTCTCCCTTGAGCCTTTCCACGTATCAGACTCTTCAATCACTATTAGTGATCTTTCCTTATCCAGCTTCCTACTGGGACAGCCCTCAGCAGAGTTATTAGCCACTAAATCCCAGGTCTTACTTCCACTCTTATCCTTCTTGATTTACTAGTTCTGGCTGACAGCTTGTGCCTCTTCCTTTGTCTTGGCAAACACTATGTACAGGCACAAGTGATTCTTCTCTGTTGCACAGGACACAGAAATGTCAACATACCCTTTTTGCTATATCGGTGTTTCACGATAGCTCAGTTCCCTAATTTTCACAGGTTCTCTACATCATCTGACAGAGAAGGGTATTTTCAACTGCAATTCTTTTCCTCCTCTTTGCTTATAGGTCCTACCTTTGTAATTAATGCAGTTTCATCAAAGCCTCAGAAACAGAACTGTACAGTTTGTTTTGTTTTTTTTCTTTAAATGCTTCTTCAAAATCCTTGTTTAAAAACATTTTCCTTTATTATGATGCCCACAAATCCCTTCACAACTGCCTACTTCAGTGCTGTGTGTCGTGCACAACTGAACTCAACTTCTCAACTCCAGAGCATCCCTTTTTGCAAAACTGGGTCTGGATAAATTTGACAAAACAGCTTTTCTACTATAGGTCATTACATTAACTTCCACATCTTAGCTCAGAACCTGCTTGTCTCCACATTAAAGGAAACCCAAAAAAACGTTAACAATATAGTAAGCTGTAATGAAACGCAATACTAGCTACAGTAATAACTAACTGTAAGGTGGATACTGCATGCAATCTGATAGCTGACCACAGAATAGAAAGCACACAAGAAGAGTTTTTAAAAATTCAGAGGTATTTGTTTTGCAGCTCTCTTGCAATATATATGCAATGCCTTTTTAAAAATCTTAAATGTAAGTTATCAGTCCAGGTTTAAAATTCTGACTGAAAATGAAATCACATTCCAACTTTCCAGCCCATATAGACTTTACACATAAGCCCTTGGTTTTTACACACTGTTGGAAGTAATTAAAATCCAACTTTAATTTAAAACAGTTTTAACATAGTTCGTAGTTAAAATAACCATTTCTGTGGGACTGCTGTGTGACAGCAGAATTAGTTTATTCATGTCTGAAAAATGTGACAGCAGGGTGAGAAGAAACAGGAAAAAAATGAGAGTCCTCAACTGCAGTTATAGACCTGAAGGAGAGGGTTTTATCTGAGAGTCTGCCTGCATGGCAATAGGGAAAAAAGGAGCACGAAATGGAAGAATTCCTAAATAGAGTCCTCTCCACATATACTGTTGAAATATTGTTTGTAAAAGTAAAATAAATTTTAAAAAAACACAGTTTCAAATTTAAATACACTTTTCTTAACACTGCCTTGGCTCACAAGAATAGGTTATGGAGTAGAAATCTTGTTTGTCTCCACAAGGAATTACTCACACAGGAAGCCAAACCAGGATGAGTTTGGCCATGATACTGAAAAAAACACAGTACATTTTTGACTATCAAAACCATTTCCATTATGCTGGCTTATGCACCCAGAATTTTGATGTTGTCCATGACTAGAAACTGTCATTACTGTAAGGTTTAAAAGCATAAAAAATAAGCTGTTTTCTTCTAAACTTATCATTCTATGCATACAAATATTTCCTTTCTGTTATTTTCCAACTCAACAGACACATTTTTTCTTGTTCCTAGTGTCTGCAATGCTATCAAATTAGTCTCCCCAAATTCTTTCAGGCTGCTAGCATAAACCCTCTGCCAGCCAACTCTCTAGATCACACCTCCCCTGCCATTCAAACTTCTCCCTACATCTTCCTGAATTTACAGTCCTAGCTCTTATATTTACTACTGGTTTTGAACTCATCCTTCCTCTTTCTCACATTATTTTGCTTTCCCTTTTTTAACTTCTTTTGAAGCTCATCTCATCACCATTCATTGCAATTTTTCAGTACCACACTTTTCTTCTCATAAGTCCACCAAACTCGCTTTTCCTTCATTTCTCTGACTCATGCACTGTATATCACATGCTGAACTGATTCCTCTCTCATTACTAGCCCTAATTATGGGATGCCTCCATTCTTCCTCTTATATTTTACATTCTCACCAAACACCAGCTCCTGAGTCACAGGCAAAGGATGCAGGGAGAAGATGGAGCAGATCGAGCGAGTGACTGCCTCCCCTACCAGTAGGAATGGTAAGTTATACTGACCACTTCTCAGGATGTTGTAGTATTTGCTCTCCTGAGTGCACCCACTGGTTCCAAGGAATATTTTGTCCCGAGAGTGCCACTGCTGTGCACTTTCCTCAACTGTTGGTGACCTCCTTAAATCACCTCATTATAACCTGAAAATACACCATCCAGAGTGGAACAGTATAACTCACCGTAAGTAACTAGACCTCCTAATTGCATCTCACGCTTCAAAAGGGATCTTCTCTGTGTCACAGCAAAATATTTAAATTTGACTCAACACTACTCTGTACTTATTAACAATCAGATGACATTTCAGCTACTTCTCAGCCAATTACCTCCTATTTGGGGCAGTTCCTGTAGATTAACTATTACGAATCCTTATCATGGTTGCTCCCCTTTGTTTTTTGTCTTCTGCCATGCAATATACAGTCATGTAATAATATTTCTTGCTTCATGAGTTACTCTGCTCCACCAACCTCACCAGCACATTCGCTTGTCCATGGGACTTTAGTTTGGACAGCAGACACAGCTCAGCTCTACAAAATATAGGGCAGTTGATACCTGCCCTTGTTTCTCAAGTTCATGACAGACTCCTGTGATGAGCGAGGAGGAATCTCATCTTGTTATACAAAATACTACATGCAAAAGAACCCCAGGACAGGACAAACAACTCCCTGAGGAAGTTATGGATTACAACCAGTAAACAGATGGATCATTAAGTGGTCAACTGTTTCATTGTTTTCATGACAGAGAATGAGACGTGCCTACTAAAAAGTTGGGTAACAAAACCGAAATAAAAAAAGAACACCCAACTCACTGGCAGAAGAAAAAAAAAACCCTCTTTTGCAAAGTCACTAACTCAAAATGGAATAATTAAAACTCCCACTTCAGAAGCTGCCGCTTTGAAGTGGAACTGCAGATCTCCATTTGCATATTAGGAACGCTTGTGCCAATTTCCATGCCCCATCTGGGCAAGAGATTGCAGATGAGGATGACAAGGCTCTGAATTAGGACAAATCAAATGGCTGCGGACTCATGTAATCCTGTAGAGATAATTATGAGTCTCTCAAGATGATGTAATTAGTATATTAGCATGGTTTCCTCCTTTAGCAGTAAATAGATTTGAACAATATGCAATGTCTTTATGTCTGCTATTTAATACATCAGCCCTGCTGAAAGTCCTTTGCAAGGTTCTGTTTGGTCTGTTGGCACCATTTTAAGACCCTTCTTTGTGGCAGACAACTCGCTGGATACACAAAAAGACTAAATTGTAGCAAAGATGCAAACTGTAGCACTTAAGCTTTAGAGACCCTGCTACCTAATGCAGTTCTCTCCCTAAATTAGACAGACATTTTATAAAAAGGATGGAGAAAGCCAATGTCAAAAAACAGGAATCACAAAAGCTATCTAAAGCAAAGATTGCCTAAGAGACAGGGAGTCCTGTTCCTCTAATGGCAATGGGTGCCTCCACCACAAACCCTTTCCTTGAGTAGTTGCTTGAGCCAGGCAAATCCTTCCTCATAAACAACGATGAGAGAAATCCAGATACTATCAGATTTAATATCTCGGTGGTTAAAACAGTCATCAGTAAGGTGAGTGACCCGTTTTCAAATCTCTGCTCATCCCGTATTAGCTGTCCTAGCCCATAGGCTATTGGCTATTCAGAGGTAAGACATCTCAATCTCTCCCGTTTGAAGTTGTTCCACTTTGTATAACTAATTAAAAGATAATTGGAGCAAGTACTTGAACCTGACTCTCCCACATCCCAGGTTATTGCCTAACCACTCAGCTGTGGATCCAGTCTCTCATTTTGTTTCTGCAAGGTTCTTAAGTCATGTAGGCACTTTTGAAAATCCTACTCTCTGTATTTTACATACAAATATTCACGGAGCAGAAACTCACATCCATTTCAGAATTACCACTACAAATATTTCCCATTCTTCTCATGTATAGCACTAGCCCTCTTGCTCAATGGTGAAAGCCAGGTGGTGTGTATGTTTGTTTTTCAGGAAGGAGGTGGGTTCTTCTTCAATTTCTTTGTCGCAATACACCCCATTTGTCCAAGTGCAAACCCAAACTTCTTCCTGTGGTTGCTAGTTTTGATTCTTTGCTTGGAGAAGGCAATACGAAGCCTCAATCAGCACTCATAGATAGCAGAATAAAGGGCCATTGGTCTTTCACAGTGATTGATGATCATTCTTTGGATTCTAAAAATATGGTACGGGCTTCAGAAAGCACATGCTGTGATGAACAGCTCTGTCCTAAAGAGCTCGCAAAGTAAATGATGGACCTGGCACACAAGCAAAGACACAATATAAACCACACATCAGGAGAAACACAGATTACAAATCCAGGATAATGAAGCACAAGTGAAAGCTTGTAATGTATTTCAAAATAAGGACAGCCTGGTAAAACAGGCATTTGTTCAAGGACTATAAGGGCATCGCAAGCTGATAAGAGGAAGATAACAGACTAGGGAAGAAGTAGTTCAAGAAGTAGTACACAAGACAAAGTAATTCAAGGATGTTCAACTGGTCTACACAAGCAATAAATGTTTACATTTATTTTACAGTTATCCCAGTATAAAACTTGCAGATACTTTTATTTCATTTCAGCTTGCATGTCTTATGTGAGAGTTTAACAAAATAAAAGAAGAGAAAATCCCACCAAAAAAAAACCACATGAAAAGCAAGAATGCAGAGAACATCAACATAATTATTTTAGTTATATTTGGGAAAACCTTCCCCATAAACAAAGCCTTAGTTTCAAAACCTGAAGTAACTACAATCTGAAAAGAGATGAGGGAAAATTTTAGAAATGTTGAGTCCAACAACAGTATTGTGAAATGTTAAAAGCAACAACATTACACAGCAAGCAGGGGAAGATTTGATTCAAAAAACCAAAGTTTTGGCTGTGCAAAAACACAGAAATGTGTTTCCAGAAATGTTTTTGCGATACAGCATTCTGTTAAGTATTCAGCTTATAGAAGTTCTTCCCCACAGCAGTGGCTTGTGGTGATATAATACAGGCACAAACCAATCCCCAGAACAAAAGGTTAAAGTCTTTTACAACATTTAATTTCTGTAGAGATTTAAACATTTAAATCTGTCATTACAAAACAAAATGACTCAGTATAGATGTAATTCAGATGTACCAAAAAGCATTAGTCATTCAATAAAACAGACACTGAGGATTTACTAAAAATACTTTGCAGAAGAAAATAACAACATATATTTACTTTACTGAATGGTTGTTGTGGAAAGCACATAAAACCAAATCCTGTATAAATCACCCTAATTCGCCAACTCCAAAACTAGGAGTGCTAGTCCCAGTCCTAAAGCAGCACGACTAACTCACAGCCAGTTTCCAGGCCTTATTTTGAACAGCAGTGCAAGAGGAAGTGACATCTGATGTGACCACAAGGCAAGCAAACAGAGCAGAGAACTAACTAACTAACTAACTAACCAACCAGCAGCATGAGGAGCTCCCTGCCAGGCCAGAGTCTCACTAGGGGCAGAGTTAACTTGCATCAGCTTCCTACTCACATAGAGACGAGATGGTGCTCCTCAGGGAACACCACCACCAAGGAACCCTGCCATCAGGACCCAAAACCACAAGTGTAGTGGTTAATATTGCAGTTGGACTGCAGGGAGTGTCAAGAAATCCCAGAGATGGGACCGACAGAAGCTGCTCCCAAATGGCATTAACACAGCACAGGTCACCAGTGCGGCCTTTCTGGTCCTTCAGCAATCTCAGCTTCCATGGAAGTGCTGAGGGGACGTTCCACCACCCAGGGCTTGGACCGTTCAGACACCCGGTGCTCCTCCCTGGGGCAGGGAGCTGGGGAGGTGCATGCGGATCAAATCACTGCTATGCTCAGCGAGGAGCTTCCCAGAATAGTCAGCGGGCTTCAAGGCATCAGGGGTGCCGCACAGGAGACCAGTAGGACCTTCGAAGAAATTTCTCCAAGACACAAGCTTAAGACCCATTGGGGTAAGAAGAAAGGTACAACTGAAGGACCAGAAAGAGGATACAAGCTTGCAGAGGGTGGAAGCCAGAAGCCCATGACTTCAGGTAACAGGAACAAAGCTCTTCAGCCATGCCTAGCTAACAGTTTCAGGAACAGTAGGGGCTGTTTCAGGAGAAAATTCTGAGTGGGTATCTCAAGTCCTTGGATTAGTACCAGTACTAAAGAAAGCATCAGTTTTAGTGGCTGGTGATGCTCACCTGTGTAAAACAGAAGAATCCACCTCTAATATCCAGGTGGGTTTACTGCTTTCCCAGAATGGCAACAGAGAGCTTGGAGCAATCATGAGAAGGCAGAAATCACAGTGGTGCTCTCTTCAGTCCTGCTAGCCAATGGAGAGTCCTGGCTAGCAGATGTGACCAGCGGACCGATGCCTGGTTGTACAGCTGCTGTGACCAGCAAGACTTTGGTTTCTTTAATTACAATGCCTCATTCAATGAAGGACTGATACAAAGATATGGAAGCCACCTAACAAAGATAAAAACACCTCTGTGAAGAGACTTACTTACCTAGTGAGGATGGCTTTAAACTAAGTTCACTGAGTTTAAACTAAGTTCAATGGGTACTTAGGCCCAGAGGTAAGAGAAGGGAGGAGAACGGATGTGTGAGAAAAGGCCACGAGAGAAAGTTACACTTTTCCACCTGGAGGGAAGGCATGCAGAGTCTTAGCTCAGGTGTCTGGATATGAAGGCACAGAGCTTGGTCAACAAACAAGAAGAACTGGAAGACAATGCAGAGTCAGAGAGTTCTGATATGATCAGGATCACAAAAATTAAATGGGATAGCATCCATGACTGGAACAGTGCCATGGAGGCTATTCAAAGAGAACAAGCCGTGGAGGAGAAGGGCAGCTGCACCTCTACAAAGCACCTCCTTGTCTATGCAGAGGTCCAGTGTGAAACCAGAGACCTATCTGACAGGATTCTTCTGGTCAATACCAAAAGCAAAAGCAACATTGGCCATGCAGCAGTAGGGGCCTGTTACACACCACCTGCCCCAGGGGACGAGGTGGATGAGGCTGTCTACAAACAACTACCAAAGGAAACCCAACTATCAGCCTTGATCCTCATTAGGGGTTTCAACCATGTGGGCACCATGGCATTGTGCAAGCAATCTAGGATATTTCTAGCCTGCACTGGTGATAACCTTCTAATGCAAATGGTAGACAGACCAAGCAAAAGACATACTCTATGTGACCTCTGTGCACAAACAGAGAAGAACAAGTGGCAAGTGTGGTCACTAATAGTAGCCTGGGAGCAGTGACCACAAGCCAATCACATTCAGGATCTAGAAGAAGATTGGTAAGATAAGCAGAAGAATTAGGACTCAGGATTTATGCAAGTGGACTTTGGGTTATTCAGGAAATGGCTCAGCAGAATTTCTCAGGAAGTTGATGCATAAGGTGCCTAGGGTAGCTGGTAAATTTTTATAGAAAACTTACCGAGAGCTCAAGAACAAATAATCCTGTTGTACACAAAGACTGGACATTGCAGTAGAAGACCCACTTGACTAAGCAAGGAGCTTCTTAATGAATTGTAATGCAAAACAACAGCATAGAGCAAAGAAGAACAAGAAAGAAGAAAGGAGTACAAAAGCACTACTTTGGCACTTAGGAACAAAATTGGGAAAAACAAAGTGCATTTAGAATTAAAACGAGTAAGGGATACAAAGAGCAGCAAGTGTAAGTTCAGAGGAAATGTAGGGATGTTACTGAATGGAGGAGACAACTCAGTGGTTGTGCAGATGGAAAAGGCTGAAGTATCTAATATATTTTTGCCTCAATCTTCACAGGCAAAGATTACTCCTAGCTTTCCAGGGGTACCTGGATGGTTTGGGAATGAATAGGGTAGGGATGACAAGTTAGACCAGCTGGATGTTTTCAGATCTATGAGGACAGACAAGATTAATCTGAAAGTGCTGAAAGATGTGGCTGATGTGACTCCAAGAGTCCTCTCTGTCACCTCCAAAAAAAGCATGAATATTGGGGCAGGCCTCTGAAAACTGGAAAAAGGCTAGCACTATGCCTGTATTTTTAAAAAAGCATGAGAAAAAGAACTCAGGCAACTACAGGCCGGTTGGCCTGGAAAGATTACATACCACATCCTTTTGGAATCCACCTCCAAACATGCAGAGAACAAAAACGTAATCAGCAACGCTCAACATGGACTTACAAAGAGCAGTTCAAGCTTGATCAAACTGATATTGAACTGACCTGAAAGGCAGATGTGGGGAGAATGGTGGATGTAATCAAATGGTCTGGTAGGTAGATTGAAAATTACTGGGATAGCTGGGCTCAGAGGGTAACTCTCACAATAAACATTAGTTTGATATCCAGTTGGTAGCCAGTACCAAGCAGAGCACTGCAGTGGTGAACAGCAGGGCTGAAATTGTCCAGTATCCCCACCAACGACCTGGATGATGAAACACAATGCACTCTCAGCAATCTTCTAGACAATACCAACCCAGTGGCATTTGACACATCCAGCAGTAGAGCTTTATCAAGAAGGACCTTGAGGAAATTCAGGACTGGAAATGTCAAGTTCTGCAGCTTTTCTAGGGGCAGAGTAACCCCATGCATCGGTGAGGGCTAGGAACTGGCTGGCTTTGTAGTAGCTCTGCTGAAAAGGACAGGGAAGTTATGGTAGGTGCCAAGCAATATGTGAGGAAACTCACTGCTCTCACTGTTCTCACTGCTAATAAAGCAAACTGGGTATCGGCTACGTAAGGCGCAGCTTGGACAGCAAGACAAAGGAAGTTACTCTCCCCCTATATGAAGCATTCACTAAGTGATAGCTAAAATTCTGCATGGAGAAATTGGAGTCTGGGGAGTGGCCCTGGGCTCGTGACTGATAGAAGTTGAAGCAGCTGGGTTTTCTTAGCCTGACAAACAGGAGGCTGAGAGGCAAAACCTACTTGAAGAATTACAAAAATGGTGGAGCCAAGTTTTCCTCAAGTAATGAAAGCGCATGTAAAATCAAGGTCTGACCTTAAATTTTTCAGATTTTGATCTACTAAAACAAGTAAAAAAACTACACTGTTTGGTATCTAACCATCTAGGAAAACATTTCACCCCATTTCATGTGGTTGAGATCAGAGCAGGTACTCAAACTGGAACTTCATCAAATTGATACAAAGGAGTCGCAACAGACACACACCCAGAGCTGCAGTTCACCTCTTCTCATCAATGTTACGAGCAAGATTTGTTGTTTAGAACAAGCTATTAAGTCTTTCTCGGGCATTAAGGGAGAAAACTCGCTGCAAGACAAGGATCTAGCTGAAGATTCCTCCCTTCTTTGGTGCAAGTGGGTGTAGCTCTGCTAACTTCAAGCAGGATTTTATCTGCTAGTACCTAATTATTAAATGGTTTGTGTGGTTTTATTTGATACAGATTTGAAGTGAGCTTTGAGATTAAGAAATCTGTAATTATGTAACAATGCCCAGAGCAGGAGCTGTTCATTTACTTATTTTTTTAAATCACCAAATATAAGAGTAAGAACACAGAGATAAATTATTAGACACCCCAAAGACTTTCCAAATATTAAAATTATGGAGAAAAAAGGTAGTTTTTAGACAGAACTACCTTCTTAAATAGGTTTGAGATAAAGAGTAAGTGTTATTTGTCTAAAGCTACATAGTCAGTCAACATATATTTCAGGATACAGTAGTGTTTGTGGACTCTGTATTTTCTATGCAGTTCATTTTCTGCTGTATAAATATGTGACTACTGCGTCAAAGACCCATCCAGTGTATTCTCTTGCCTTGACATTGGCAGAAGCAAAAAGCTGGAGTAGGAGTACAAGAAAAGCATGAAATAGAACGTCCCATTTTCCGCCGTATACT
>NW_010189450.1:7658-10405 GCF_000695765.1 Mesitornis unicolor | reverse complement strand
TACTTCTAGCAACTTGCACTTTAGTGATTTCCCAAGACAGTGACTGTATTTGAATCTTTACATCTAATAACTGTCAATGAGTTTTTCTCCCATTAATTTGTCCAGTAGCTTTTTGAACCTATTAATGCTCCTGGTCTCCATAACATCCTGTGGCAATTAATTCCACAGTTTAATTATTCACTGTGTGAAAAGTTACTTCCTTTCATTGGTTTAAAACCTGCGGCCTGATAATTTTATTAAATGTCTCTTTGTTTTTATGTGACACATTGTGAACAAGCACTTCTGTTCCATCCATGACTGCACACACTGCTATTGTAGTCACTTCTTATCTGAATTAACTGGCAGTTTCTCCTTGAACAGAAGTAAAGCCACACCTGTCGTTTCCTATAGGCGTTTTTTGCTTTAGTTGGATTTTCTCCTTACCATAAAACACTGTCCATCTATTAAAAATTTAACAGACAAATTAGTATTGAAAAGAACTAGTATAAGGAGGGACTAATATAAGGAGTCTGGGTTTGAGCTTTTTGGGGTTTTGAAATCGCTGAGTGTAAACTCACCTTGAACTGTAATACATGTTACAACTATAGTTACCAATGCTGTGCATATAAACCTGGTTGATGGGATTTGTCTGTATACATGTTTATAAGCCTGACTGATGAAGGAGGCCAGGCATATGCAAACCTAACAGGTAGATTAAGGAGGATGACTAGCTATGCTCAGGCCCAATTAGCTCACAGAGGGTTAGCAGGGACATCCGTCATTATAATTGATGGGGCAGCTCTGTGCAAATCCCACTGATGGGCCAGATTCTCTTAAGACACGGTTCAACAGGATCTCCAGTTCTGTCAGCTTTTGTCTGCCAAGAGATAAAATGCACTGCTGGGGACAGGAGAAAAGGTAATGGGTCTGTAAGTCCTCTCCATTTGCATGCCACCAACTAACAGCAGTCAACTCTGGTTTTATCATAGAATCACAGAATCACAGAATGGTTTGGGTTGGAAGGGACCTTAAAGCTCATCCAGTCCAACCCCTGCCATGGACAGGGACACCTCCCACCAGACCAGGTTGCCCAAAGCCCTGTCCAACCTGGCCTTGAACACTTCCAGCGAGGGGGCATCCACAGCTTCCCTGGGCAACCTGTGCCAGTGTCTCACCTCCCCTCACAGTAAAGAATTTCTTCCTAATATCTGGTCTAAATCTACTCTCTTCCAGTTTAAAACCATTACCCCTTTTGGTAATGGTGTTGGTCAAAAGAAGATGAGAAAGGGATTCTAAATGACAAGGAGAGGCAAGGGGAGATGAGGATGAGGAGCTGCCCACCAAACTGAACATAATCGACGTGACTATAGGGAGAAGAGGTGGTGATGAGGGCTGTGCTCCAGTAGTCAGTGGAATTTAACAGACAGCAGCAAGGGGAGGTGGGGTTGTTTTGTGGGGAGTGAGGGTGTACCATGGGGTACACCAGCCAAGTCCAGAAACGCCCTGTTTCAATAGAGTTTTACCGAACTGAATTAAACTGCCTCTAGTGCAGCCCAGCCTTTACCTGTATCCCTTGATCACCTCCAACTAAGCATAAAAATATCCATGGAGAAACATTTCATCTACAGCCCACACTTCATCATTACAGCAATTACCACACACTGCAAAACCACACCCCATAAGCTTTCCCTACCTGAGCTGCCATCTTCTCAGCAACCCTCATAAACTCACCAATGCATCCAAGCTCTCACTGCCCCATCCCCTCTCCACACACCAGACTGCAGGGGAAAAAAGGGCATCATAACAGCTTTGAGCAGAGTATGAGTATCTATTTGAAAAAAACACTGTGAAATGTTCACACAGGAGCAGTGGCGATGCAGTAAGGCACAAATATTTGAAAAGAGCCAGCAGAGCTAACAGCAGCAATATCACTGAGCTTTTAATTTCTGTTTTTGTGGAAGTTACCAGGTGTAGTAAGTGTGAGTACATGTTAACGTGGGAACTTTACAGGAAGTTTTGAGTCTATCTGATGTGCACACTTATTTTCTTAAGTCTTTTAAAATATCTTTTATTCACTGTCAGTGTTAACACACAAGTCTAAGGATAAAAGAAATACTTCAGCTGGCTAAATCAGCTTACTCAGGCTATGCACTTAGGTCGGTTAAATAAGATGAGAGCTCAGAAATTAGTACAAGTTGCCAACCCTCATTATCAAGCAGAGTGTTTGTAACTCACGGTAGGTTATCATCAATGGGGCCGCATTTGAGAGATACCGTGACATCTGGTATTGATTTCTGGCAGGATTTAGGTCTTTTCTGAAAACTCTACCTCAAGTTGAAAAGACAATAAAATGGATACGTACTGTTAAGCAGATTTATTTTTTTTAATTGTAGTAGTCATTAAAATAGGCATGGTTACATACTGCAACAAATTACAAACCCAGAGAAGTCATGCTGCTGCTTTTAAATGAAAGCACTTCCTCCCATCAACAGGAGCAATGTGAAGGGTGAGAAAGAGAATTCGACATTTGCAGAACAGGTTGTGTGCATGTGTTAAATATCATGAGAAACCCAGTACATCATTTAATGAAATAAACATCAAAAAGCTGCTCTTAAATTTCCAACATCAAAAAAATAAAACAAAGAAACACTTCACAAACTTTCAGTTCTTTCCATTTTAATAAAAAGCCCTAAATATGCAGTTCTGTAAAAATTAAAACATTCAGAACAAGCCATATTATGAAGTCACAAGAATTCGGTACCTTCCAA
>NW_010189450.1:0-7630 GCF_000695765.1 Mesitornis unicolor | reverse complement strand
GAACCCAGTAATGGATAATCCAATGAGAAAAATATAATGTAATTTATGAGGAAGCAAGGAATGAGAGCAGGAGCTTCAACTAACTACTCCTTAACTGAAATTCTTTAACGAAAACAAGTTCACGGTAGTAGCAGCCACAAGAAGTGTGATCTAGTTAATGCTGTAAGCAACATTTTATGTGATTCATTATAAAGCTGCTAAGAATTTTGCAGAGGGGAAATATCTGTAACTGAATATTTTTATTGATAAAATCAGCTGAAAAATATACTAGGAGAAAGAGGAAATGCTTTTAAATGACTGACCTAACATTTAAACTTTTGGGGCAGGAATATTAAAACACCCAACATACACGTAATTTCTGGAAACAATTACACTAATTAAAACAACACTAAACTTTGGAGACAGGCATTTCATGGAAGGCTTTGCAGAACTGCCTCCTCAAAGACACTGATCAACTTGGGTGTGCTCAATTAACAGGAGAAATTAATTTCCAGTCAAAACCCCTGCTGCTGAGAATCTCCCAGCCTTTAGTGCTCCCCCCACACCCCAGCCCCAGCAGTGATTGGACTGGATTGTCAGCAGGCACTTTCTAGATGAGACAGTTAATTTGAAAGACTATTTTCACTACTGATCAACTGAAAGTACAGCTCCAGTGTTTCCAGTAATAAGTTTCATCAACAAAAAAAATAGTAATACATGATTTCAGATGAAGATGGCCTTTTAATTTACACTGGCTATCTACCTCAATACCTACCCATTTCATTGCATTTCATACTTTTATCTCCTTCCTCTAGGCTAAGCTAAGCCAGACAGAGTTAACTCATGGTGGCTCTGAAATGCAGACATTTCAGAAAAGCAGGGATCCAAACCACAGCGACTTTCAGTTGCTCTCTGCTGTGACCTTCTGGAATTCCACAAACAGTTCAGACTGCCAATGACAACCCTTAGTATTAAAATAAAATCATTTTGAAAACTGAATTCAAATTGCTTTGAAATCTGCAGGTAGAAAATAAATAAATCTCTTTTCAGAGAGCTGGGATGCTGTCCACATGGCTGAGATGGTGGTTGACCAAGATGGTAAATTCAGTTTCAGTATGTCTAGGAGAAGATCAAAACCACCACAGCTGCATGACACACTGATTAAGTGCAACCCACTCTGCCAATTGTAATACTGCACAGTTATGCCCCATCAGGTAGTGTCTGTCCTTCTGCAACCGGCGTGCAGGCAGCAGAAACACCAGATTGTGGGATCTGGCGCATTTGACGAGAACATGCTACCAGGTGATTTGCTACTGCCCAAAAGTGACATTAACGAACATGCGACCATAGCCCCAGGCACGAAGCGAAACAATTTGTCAAGGTCAACCACAGAGGCTGCTCGCAGACCTGAAAATAGCACTGCTGCCCAACATAACAAACACAGTTTTCAAATTACGATGGGATTCAGAGGATTTCTTTGGCACATTTGTCCTAAATACTATCCCTGCCTACAGAGCTCCCACTTCAATGTGATGGTCCTGGGTCCAGAACATTTCTTTTCTACCCAAACCAAGAGCCATTTCAGCAACTACAGTGTTGACACTGCAAATATTTAGGAAAATGTTTGGCTTGACATATGTAAGTAACCGCAGCGAAGTCAAATAAACCTGTGTTCACGTGCAAGGGCTTCCAGGGTTTAGTCTCCAAAAAGCAGGACACGTTTTCATGCTTGCTATGAGGTACCCAGACACACCACTGAGGACGTGCTATATAACCCACATAAAATAAAACACTACTCCTACTTCTTTATATACTGCTCACTAACAAAATATTTTTATTGCGGCTCATCAAATGTGGACGGTAACGAATTATTGGAGTGAACTATACACACAGCTTACTAATTCTGGGAAAGTAAGAAAGTGGCTTCCATCAAATGCTTAGCCCAACACATACAGAGACAGACACTAAAAAGTAAATATCAGAAAGTAAATATTAGAAATGTGTTGAAATGCATCCTTGTCCCAGTTTCCACAGGAAATGGAGTACATGCCCAAAACAGTGCAATATTATTTGAATTAGCGTTTGGAGATGGCAGTAGGACAGAGCGAGCATTACACTATTGGTTATAAATGTCATCAAAGAAATCGCACTGAAGAAACTTTAAAATGTTAAAGAACTCCATAGCTTGTAAATGCAGAATTAAGTTTGCCCATAAAAGTTTTATTAAGCCCTATGGCATTATACATATGCAGAGGCATAACTATAGAGTCATATATTATTTGTCCTCAACTATCCTGCCTGAGTCATGATAAGGATTTGATCCAATGTCCATATTTTTCTTATTCTGTAAAATGATTTAGTCTGAAGGCTTTACTAGTAGACAGCAAGCAAACAAGCAGTAAAGAGCAAATCCAGTTAGCATTCAAAGTACCAAAATAATGGCCATGGAAATGTCCATTGTTAAGAAAAGCTTAAAGATGAAGCAAAATCTCCAGAAATCTGTTTACTATTTAGTGGGAGAGAACACTGCACAGGTACAATGCATTTCAGCACGGGACTGACTTGTTGCTGCTGATGGTGACTTCAGTGCAGCACAAGTGACCTTCAAGACAGACTCACTAGCTTCTGCAATTACAGAGCCAGAATAAATGCAGTGAAAGACTAGAAAAGCTCTTTTATTTTTCCTACCAGCTGAAGAAAAGATACATCCATCTCACTAAATCACGGCAGTAGACTTCACAAACATCTTCCTGAGCCGTTTCTGTGTAGCAGAGGACGTTTTTGATGAAAAGAAGGTCTCGAAATTGTCATGGCTCTGAACTCAGCTGGAACAGTAAAGGTCCCAGCTGCAGATATGGATAGCATCAGTGGACTTTGCCCATGATATTGCAGTGAGAAGAAAAAGAAGAGCAAAGTGCTCATTAAGAAAGTGTCAGCACCACACAAGGCTGTTCGTTCCATCAAACTAGCAAGGCCTCGTGTCTGAAATTATTTCACTGACAAGACTTTAATGGGTATTGCAGTGTCAGTCACTGGCAGAGAGTCCTGAATCAACCAACACACGTGAACCCCATGGGATTCATAGGCTTCCTGTTACATAGCCCTGAAGAAAACTAAGTGGCAATTCAATTTTGAAGCACAGCCCTGTCCCTAATAGGCAGCAGAGGTCACTGATGACACTGTCAGTGCCTGCCACACAGACGGGACTTGGTCACCACATCAATTTTGCTGCCACAGCTGTGCCACCAAGGAGGATGGGAGCTGGGTGGAATCACATCCCCTGGTTTACCTTGCTGTTCCTTCAGAACCCACACTGCAGGTGGAAATACCACTACAGAAAGTGTTTTGTTGGTTTGGTTTTCTTTGTCAAAAGTGATGACTTGGATATATTGGCAGAACCTTCTCCAACAGGACCCACGGCCAACACAACAATGCTGGCAGAGCCTTTCATTTTTCTGAGACCAAAGCTGACTGTCCAAATCACTAGAGTCATATTATGAGTTTTAAGCAAAGAATTCTTCCAAATAGTCTGCAAGTCAAGCATAGCCCATGGACCTTCCTGTACAGCACAGTTTTAAATAGGATTCTTTCCTTTTCTGGAGATGCTCCTTAGATCACTCACAAGCTGCACACTTGGAATGAATATGACCTACATCACTGAAAGGAATTATTCCTCTGCAGGACTGAAACCTACACACTTGGCCATGGAGGTAACAAGCCCCAGGACTATGTAATCTGCTCTAAATTACTGACAAAATGAATAAACAGCTCCTCCTGTCCCCTGCTCAATGAACTTATCAGTCTAAAGGGAACTATTGTCAAAAATACAAAACAAATGCAAAAGTAGTTACTGTATATTCTGTAGAGGCAAAACCACTCCTATATAAGGAACACAGTGTTGTCCTTATCTTTGCCAAGGGAAGACTGAACACGACAAGGTACGAAGTCACACAACACATCCAGACTTCAACCACTATACGTGACACACACCTACATCAGTTGTATGTAGTGTTACAGATAAAAACAAAGTAAGAACATGTCTAATTTCACTTCCAGTGTTGAACTATAATTACCTTTGATCTAATTTACAGTTATAATTGCTCAAATCAGTTTCCATGCAGGACAATCAGAAAACAAAGATGTCAGCAGCCCCTGACATGGTGACAGAAATGACTCACCTAGAACACCACGGGAAAGCTATAGCAGAAGTCAGGACACAACCCAAGCACCAAGGCAGTTTCTAATATTTCCATCTTTCTCTTCCAGCTCAACACCATCTCCTTCCTAGCACTCCTCCAGCCACTCTCTTCCCCATCTGTCTACATGACCTCATGACTTCCCAAGCCCATGTCTTTTACCTTTCCATCTGCCTCTTCCCACTCTCTGTCCTTTCTTAACATGGTACATAAATTTTTTCTTGAACATGTCTCCTGTGTTCTTCTTTCACCTCATTCAGTCTATTTTCTCCTCCCTCACAGCGCTCGGGCTTAGCAAAGCAGACACAGTTCAAGCAAGCTAAACTGCTGTTTGGCAAAGCAGTAACTCGCATGAGGAAGTACTACTCAATCTTTGCCAGAGATGTCACTACCCCATTCAATGCTTTGCTCTCACCTGCAAAAAAACCAAAATAGCCCACGTTCTCTTTCCCTGCAGAAGAAAAGAGAGGTGGGAATAACGCAACTTCAGAAATTCAGTCATGTCTTCCTGGTTCTCTCAATAGATCCACAATACATTGGATTCGTTTTATTTAGAGAGGTCTGGGAACTTCAAAAAATTTACCCCAACTTTTACAGTCCCAAACAAACCAAATGCTTGAAAAGCTGAAATAGTGATCAGAGTTCACTGCAAACACCCCTGTTGATCCAGAGAGCAGAGTGGGAGTGACAGAGGAGGCACAATATGCTGGCACTCTGGCCACTTGGGAGCTCTCCCAGAGTAGGGGACACTTGAACTGGCTAAGTCAGCCTGGGTCCCAATCACTTGGGTCCACTTCAAGAGTATAAAAAAGTCTGCAAGAGGTACTCCAGCTCCATCAGTCTTTTGTTGTTACACTAAAAATAAAGAGTGCTGTCCAGCCTTTGCATGGAAATGACCTGAACATTGGCTAATTTATTTTAAAAATACCCATTAAAAATTTTAAAAGCACCAGCAGTGGGAGTCCAGTCATTACACAGGTACAAGAAAATCCAGTGGCACAGGGAGTTTCCACAGACAAAGGATTTCCCACAGCCTATTGTTGGAAACACTGTGATTCAGCTGCTCATTTCTTGCTCAACAGGCTGCTGATTCAACCAGAAGAGGATGCTGATATGTTTCACCTTCTGCAATCCACCTACTGCAGCCTAAATCAACCAAAAAATGGCTTTTAAAAACATGTGACTATATCTCATGCTAGTTCCTAGTTATTTACAATACCTACTTTTGTTGTACAATATCATCTTTCTGTCAGTGTCATTGAAAGGTCCACGTAATAAAATAATAAATGAGGAATTTTAACTGCCGCTGCCTCCTTATCTTGTGACATTTCACTACAAGCAGGTGGTTAGAGGGTGAAGCACAGAATATAACATACTTTCAGATTCACTGCTGTATGAAGGAATGACAGAACAGAAAAAATGACAACATACAAACTCACAAAATAATCAGATAAAATGCATTTTGCAGCTTGAGACAAATGCTGTTAACACTGTGTATGAAAAACCATCTGCTTGTGAAAATGACTGACTTGCTGCAGCTCCCCAGAGAAAGCCCTCAGGTAAGGAATTCAGGTGGACCCAGAGATCAAGCTCGTGGAGGCTGTTTTAAACTTGAGCCTTTCTACAGCTGCCTCCAGGTGCAGTCCTAAATTCAGCAACAGGATCTGTTTCCCAGAAGCAGACTTCAGGCTGCCTCTGACAGGTAACTGGAGATGTGGTGTGCAGCTCTAGAGGCATGGCATGTAGCTATCCTCCAAAACAAAGCACTGTTTTTTAGAGGACAGACTGCACCTCTGTTCTACTGTAGCAGCTTATATAAATTTCTTTCTCTTACTCAGAAAGGTTTGTTCAGGATGCTGGCGGTGGAAAGTACAGAAAATTCCCTAGAGCAAGGTAGGAAACAGATAGGAGAAGTGTGGCTAGCGGCTAATAGATTAACCATTACTGACTTTACAGCCCACGTAGACTCTTAAATGTGTTGAACATCGGGGAGCTGCATATTTAAAACCTTAGGAATGAAAGAACAGGGAAGGAGTTTGCTTTAGTGAAGCAAGAAGGAGTCTCTGACACAACATAAATGAGCTACATTAGGGAAAAATAGGGGCAAAAATGAAAACCAACCCTTCCAGGACTTCATTTCTTTTTGTACACAAGCATAGATATGCACACAACAGATGCTGCTGGATCCAATCCTAAAAATCATGAATGTATCATTGCCCTACCTAAACCCACAAAAATATCTTCACTGGGAGTCAAGCAGTCAAACCTGTGCTTGCTTAACTTGAAAGATCACAAGTGGATGCATCTGAAGTAAACAGGATTTGAGTGCTTTGTTGGTGACAGCACAGGCTTACTCTTTATATTTCTAGGGATGAAGAAAATATTTTGCTGATACACAGAAATAATGAAAGAAGTTACATTGTTGAAAATGACTTGAAATTCCTATACTAACAATAACACATCAATTAGTTAGCAACTTACAATCAAAATACAAACCTACTATATTTCACTCAGGTCTGGATATGGATCATTAATCTCTAATGTTTTACTAGGAAAGCTTTAAAAATCATGAATATTCCAAATAATATGAAAAAGTTCTGCTCCACCTAGTTTCTGACAAATATAAACTAGGAGGACTGCAATTATGGTGACATCTAAGTGGAAATGTATATTTAAAGACTGAATGGGGAACAGTGACTGTATTTAATGTTGTCCAACATTTGCTGATGTAGACATAGTTTTCAGCTCCTTTTAAACATGTAATATTTAATTATTTGAATGAAGATTTTTCAGTTAAGTATCTGACTCAGGATGATTTAAAAAATTTGTTGAAGAAAAACCTTTCTATTTCTCAGAATAGGACTAGTGAAAAATGCATTGCTTTGCTCTCCTGTTTTTGTATTAAAAATAGCAAAAACCAATAGCAATACAACAGGTTTAATTGAAAAGTTCTACTACCTTCATGCTTTGAAACACAGATTTCACATCTTGATGGGAAATCAGGGACATGCTTTTGCCTTTTCTAAAGAAACCCATACAAAACCAACATCTAAAAATCGATTTGGAGACACAAAAATAGGTTACTTAAGACAGTTGAGTTCTCCAAGCATGATGTGGCCCAAAAATGAAGCAATCAAGTACAGACGGCACTAAAATTGACTCTTTCGGTGTAGGGACCCGCTGTGGAGCCTGCATGTCCAACACCTGGCTTGCTGATGGCCAGGCTGCCATGATCAGAAAGGGGGAAAGGAAGAATCTGCTCCAAGAGCGCGGCGGGGGGCGGCCTGAGAGAACACCGGAACCGGGGTAAGGAGGTTACGTGGATTACGCAGAGCCAAAGAACCGGGGTCAGAGACCCAGCGGGGGCTGCCAGGCCGAGAATACCGAGGAAACGTGAGGTAACGGCGGAGCGGAGTGGCCGGCACAGCGGGTACGTGAAGCCTAAGCGCTACGCG